>NC_134487.1:115304582-115589582 GCF_040206685.1 Ascaphus truei
CTCTCTCTCTCTCCCACACTCTCTCTCTCTCCCACACTCTCTCTCTCCCACACTCTCTCTCTCCCACACTCTCTCTCTCCCACACTCTCTCTCTCTCTCACTCCCACACACTCTCTCTCTCTCTCTCTCTCTCTCTCTCTCTCTCTCTCTCGCTCCCACACTCACTCTCTCTCCCACACTCTCTCTCTCTCCCACACTCTCTCTCTCTCTCACACTCTCTCTCTCCCACTCTCTCTCTCTCTCTCTCTCTCACTCCCACACTCTCTCTCTCTCTCCCACACTCTTTCTCTCCCACACTCTCTCTCTCTCTCTCCCACACTCTCTCTCCCCCTCCCACACTCACTCTCTCTCTCTCTTTCTCCCACACTCTCTCTCTCCCACACTCTCTCTCTCCCACTCTCTCTCTCTCTCTCTCCCACACTCTCTCCCACACTCTCTCTCCCACACTCTCTCTCTCTCTTTCTCCCACACTCTCTCTCCCACACTCTCTCTCTCCCACACTCTCTCTCTCTCTCTCTCCCACACTCTCTCTCCCACACTCTCTCTCTCACACTCTCAATCTGGATATCTTATTTACCCTATATATCTTAACTGCCCTATACTACACCAAAATAACCTATACTGCTTTCTTCCAGATCTGACTCAAGCTTCACATGGAAGACACATCATCCCCCCTAACCCAGAAGACAGGTAAGGAACACATCCCCTCCAATGTATAACATTGCGGGAATGAGGGTACCTGGACTTTGAGGGACTGCGGATCAGGTAAGATCCCAGGCGGGATTGCTGCTTTAGATATTGTGAAGCGGGGTCGTCCAGACACTGGTTAAGGGGTTCAGGATACTAGTCATTCACACCTGGCTTTTATTTCTAGATCTGACATTTACACACACACGTAACAAGGACTAATTGTAGTATAATGTAATACAATAAATACATTTATGTCAAAAACGAATGTTCTGACTAGGAATTTATTAAATGTATTTTATTAATATATTTTATTTTAAAGCGGGGTTGGGGGCGGAACTAGGGGCGGGGTTGGGGGCGGGATTAGGGGCGAGAAGATTTTTTGGTTGGGCGAGTAGATTTTTGGGTGATTTGTCGAACACTGCGTATAAGTGTCAAAGAGGAGTGCTATTGAGCATGGCATTATATACCTGTCTGCCCTGCCTGACATATCAGTCTTATTAAGTTCAAAGCATTGTCAGGCATAATCAGGAGTTTTCCCCATCCTCAGGCAGCCTCTCTGAGTGACTCAGGGGTGTAAGTGGGCTTGGTCTGTGTGCAGCCCAATCCGAGTGCAGACCTTGTGCCCTCCCCATCTGTGCTAGAGAGGACGCCATTCCAAATTAGAGTCAGTCCAAGTCTCTCCCTCAAGGGATTGAGTCGTGCCCTCAGCCCCTCAAGGGGCTGAATAGAATACCAAGCAGGCCTTGGGAGCCCTCCATTCAGCTAAAAGGCTTAGGCATCATCCAGAAGCTTGGGGCAGAGAAAGAAGGCAACATCTGCTGTACAACATCCTGCGGTGGATGAATATATAGTCCCTTTGTTTTATATACCCCTGCCTAAGTCTCAGTCTATTGGGTAGGGGTATGAGTGATATGTTTCACAGTGGGAACTGTCTCCGGTCAAACTGGAGCCTGCTGTGAATGGAGGCACTTGCACCAGAAAAGAACACAGCCTGATGGCATCCAAAGCGTGTCCTGTTCCCCACAACATCACAGGGAAGGGGGGGAAGCCGCATGAAATATTAAACTACTGTAATTATCCATTTCTCGAAAAACCAAGAGACAAAATCACTTTAGAATTCAGCACAGTGTGTTGGTTTAATGCAATTCATTAAGCTGTGGACTGATCAGAACTCCAGAGTCACATCTTCAAAACCTACAAAGCAACATTTACTTTTGGATAATTTTTTATAAACATTTTATCTTCATTGGTTTAAAATGTCTGTATTTAAAAAAAATGAGCAATGCTAATAATAGAAGGCTGATTACAGTGTTCCTCAAGCTATATAAAAATAAATATTCTACATTATTATAGAATAATTTATACGTTTAACTTACTGGTATACAGATGTAGCCAATGATAATGTACCTGTTAACGCACAATAAATAACTAATAATCTCTGGAGTAAATTTTAACATGTTATTGTACATTTGTAATTTAATTAAATGGAGCCGTGCATTGCAAAATCTCGCAATCTGTACTTTATCTGCAAAAACATTGGCTACATCTGTACTGATGACAAGTAACAAATTGCAGATTTTACATTCCATTCATTTTGTATTCAGAAGTACAGGTCCAATTTATGATTATAAAAGGCAATGGGACAAATGTTATATATGTCTATGAAAAAGTGTTACTTTTCTATTTAAGTAAACTGTATAGTTTTTGTCAACAATGCAAATTCATCGCTCATGTTTATCAGTTTACTACTGTGAATTAAAAATCTAAAAAAGAATAAATATATAATAAATAGTATCCACATTTGGAGATTTCATTAGTTCCTATGTACACTATGTATATTTGTAGTTGTATAGCGCTATCCATGTACATACAGATGCAGACAGCTTTATTTACTCAAGGAAACTGGAAGTGAAACTCAGCTTGCCCCGGTCAGACCAATTGCCCATAAGGAATAACACAGCAGGAGTGCATCAGGAATCGGTCCCTCTCCCCGCACAGCTCTAACAGGCGATCCTTCTATTTCTATTTTATTTTAATTATATAGTATTGAAGCTGAGGGTCTCCGGAGCTGAACCACATTAATTTCAGGTCAGGGGACCCCTTGCTTCCAGGTTACAGGCCCCAGTATGTGGTACCAGTATCTCCTGCAAGTTGAATTCTCCTACGTGACAGCCCACGTGACCGGGACATTTAAACTTGCAGGAGATACCGGCAACCCATACAGGAGCCTGTACCTAGGGAAGCAAGGGATTCCGAGAACCTGAAAGTTATGTGGTTCAGCTCTGGAGACATCATTCTTCAAGCCTATGTACCAAAAAATAAATAAAAGCAGAGCTTCATTACCTTAGTAGCTAACTGCTAAGGTAATGAAGGGGTTAAACACCAATACCCAATTTGTTGGTAGAGGGGGTGGGTGAAGGGTGTAGTTGCCCACGGGTCAGTGACTAGGCCTCCCGGGTGGGTTGAGGGAGGCTTACCACCGCTAAGGTAATTAAGGGATTAATATCTCCCTGTACCCACCCGGGAGGCCTAAAGGGGCAATACTCCCTTCATCCACCCCCTCCACACCAACCCAGGAATGGGAAAATGCCCTAGTAGCCAAATACGACTACTAACACTTTTGCCCATTCAAATATACGGTAAAATACAAATTAAATTAATAAATGTTTTACTTATCCCTGCAAGGATGAAAGCCTTCCTCCTCCTCTTTTCCAACCTAATGCCCATCCATTAAATCACCAGTAACTCCTTAATTATCTTTGTGGTGACAACCGCTAATGTAATTAAGGGGTTACTGGTATTTTAATTGGGATGTGTGAAGGGTATACCTTAGATGCCCCAGGATGGATTGTTAGGCCTCCTGGGAGAGTTGCAGGAGGTGTTAACCCCTTAATTACTTTAGCAGTTACTACCGCTAAGGTAATTAAGGGCTTAACCCATCTCGCTACCCACACGGGAGGCCTAACCGCCCACTCTGTGCAACTACCCCCAACCCCCACCCCCTCTACTCTTATCATCACACACACAAATGGGCAGAAGCAGTAGTAGCCAAATGGTAATAGCGCTTTTACCCATTTGTGATGCAAAAAAAAACAAAAAATACACATTGGTTACCTATGCCCTCAACGGGGGGCACAGATAGCTACATTGGCAATCAATGGACACCCAAAGAAAATCACAATTAAATAAAATAAACATTAAAATACAAAAAAAAAACACTAGCTAATACACCAATTAATTGCCACTGTGGTTATCTATGCCCCCAACCGTGGGCAAAGATAGCCACATTGGCAATCAATATATACCCTACTACCCACCCCCTGTACCCCCTGTACCCCCAACTACCCCCATATCCACCACACACAGTAATGGGCTAAAGCCCAATTTGCAATATCAGTAGCCAGCAACCCTATAGCAAATAAAACTTGCACTTACCCCTACAAGAATGAAAGCCATCCTCATCTTCATCCTCATATTCATTGGCACCAGTATTAAAATACAAAACTAGCTACTAGCCAGTAACCCCTTAAATACCTTAGCAGCTGTAACCGCTATGGTAACTAAAGAGGTAATCCCTCCCACTACACATCCGGGAGGCCTAACCACCCTCCCCAGGGCAACCAACCCCATGCCCCACCCACTCTACCCCCATCATGACATACACAAATGGGCAAAAGCCCTAGTAGCCAAATATGGCTATTAGTGCTTTTGACCATTTGCATTGGAAAAAAAATTCACAATAAAATTGACATTTCAATACAGCAAAATAAACATAAGGCAATAAACCCATTGATTGTCACTGTGGTTATCTATGACTTCAACGGGGCACAGATAACCAAATTATCAATTAATGGGCACCCTAAAAAAAATACACAATTAAATAAAATACATGTGTATCTTACCCATACCAAGTTTAAGGCTTTCATCCTCCTCATCCAACTGTGGCACCAACAGCTCTTGACCCACGAAGCAATGATTCTCATCTTGAAGCATGATGTACAGAAGTTCACGATCGTTAGTGGCTTCAAGAGGAGTCACGGTGAGTAAATCTTTCTTCTTTTCTTCTAATCTCCAACTGCAACATTTCTGATGTTCAAACTACAGAAACTAGCAATTGCCAGGATCCAACAGTTTCATGCAGCCATTGCTTCAGAAACAGCACAGTTTGCTACTGTACATTTGTAAGTAACATAGAGAATGACACCAAGTCTCGTATTTGTGGCATTGTTGATGTGATCACATAATTTACACATAGTGCACAGAGAAATATGAGTCTATTTATTAAACTGCAAGCTTTGGCAAGCAAAGCAGAATGAAAACAAAGTGCAATTTGACACAATAAAAATTAGGCATTTTCACGAAGAATTATTGTTGTAGACAAATTGTGTCAAAATAAACCTCATTTGCATGCACATTCTGCAGTAACACTGTCCAGTATATTAATTTCCCTGTCTATTTATATACTCCTGCAATAGTTAATCCAGGGAAGTGCAAACATTTTTCCCTGCGCCCCCCTGCCGGCAGTTCCCCTCTCTCCGCGCCCCCCACCCCCTCTTATCTCGGCTCCGGCGTCGGCGTCATGACGTCACGTTACCATGGCGATGCAGCTAAGAAGCCGCCGGAGCCAAGGTAAGTGAGGTTTACAGAGGCCTTCGCCGCTTCCCTGGCACTTAATTTAAGTGCCTTTGGGAAGCGCACAGGGCTTCGGTAAACCCCGCGCTCCCCTAGTCAGTCTTGCTTCCCCCTTGGGGGGCGCCTCCCAGTTTGCGCACCGCTGAGTTAATCTCTTCTATTTGTAAAAATAATCACTAAATACCTGTATTTCACAAGACCACTAATGTCAACATGTTAATTTTATTTGAACATTTCTCTCTCATCTCCAGCAAAACCTCAAACTTGCATGCCTCACAGTGGTGAGATTTTTGAATGTGACTTTTTGGGAAAAATGCAGTCTAATAAATAAGCACCATAAAATGACATGTCCAAGGTCACACATATCAACGTAAAGGCTTTAACAATACCTTTCAACATCAAAGGCTTGCAGTTGTATTCATAACAGGGGTAATAGAATTGGGTTTTTGAGAAACAGTCAATTGTGTCACATTAATATGGTTCATGTACCAATTAATGAAAGATAATATAGGGTAAGGTGCATTTGCAGGCTATTAATTATTATATCATACATCATTCCTAAAGAACATTACACATCAAAAATATTTTAAGTACAGGAAGTACTGTATAAAGTCTCCTGAGTCACATCTGATACATCAATTTCAAATCAAATCTCTGCAATCTCAAAAGTTTATGCACCAGAAAACCTTGTACAATTGATGTTAGTCCATTAAAAGGTAACCTACCAGAAAGTCTACTAGCATACTTTGATAAAGTCCTAATAGAATACATTGAATATAGTAAACTAGCCATTTGATTGGTAGCACAGTATCTAAATTCCAAAAGCTGCTATCTTCCTCAAAGACAGATGGTTAATCAGTCCTCAATAGCATTCTGTACAGCAGAAGCTCAAATGCCTTTAAGATGTCATGGTAAAGTTGTTACTCTAGTATTGAGTAACCTCTAAATTAACCTCTGACTCAGAATTAAACTCCAGCTTTCTGGGAAATATAATTATTCAGACTCTTGCTTAAACATAATCTAGTAAGAATAATTTACTGTTTTTTAAATACCTGTACACCATACTCCAACATGAAATATTTTTAATATTAAAATTAGGCTTTATGATTAAATATTTCTGTTTATCAAAAAAGTTCAGAAGATATTAAATTGAAAATTAAATTTGCATCCTAATATTTAGAATATTTTAGAATATTTATCTGATTCAATTAAAATAGAATAAGTGATAATGTGGCAGCCCCCCAAACAAACAGACCACACCCAAAACGAAAACAAAATCCAAAACAATTTTTAGCAGCGAACCCAAAGCCAAAACATCAAGCCCGCTGTCTGTCTCTACTTGAAGGTATCAACTTCAGAATATGTATATATATTTATAGCAAATGGAAATATTACTGTATGCTCATTTGCATGTCTTAGACAGGTCTGCAACCCCGCCTTTCACCATTATCACCCAGCACACAGCACTTCCACTGCAGCAAGGGATTCCAGGAAATGACATGCAAATGAGCACACAGTGCCACCTTTTGCTTCAAAACTATTACCATGGTTCCCTATAGGCTTAAGCTTGCTGCACAGTCACAGCTTTGAGCACAGCCAGGGTTAAGATGCATAGCCAGCAAACCCACCCACAGGCAGCCGTTTCAACCTTAATGGGTCTCGTGAGTGTGGGGTTGGTTATACTGGCAATGCAAAAATGAATCAATGATAGGTTTTACCATACTTAGTTAAGTTATGGTGGGTAAAAAAAGTGACAAAAATCCTCCAAACAAAGCATATAGCAAATGGAAATATATATATATATATATATATATATATATATATATATATATATATATATATATATATATATATATATACTGCACCGACACACTTTATTCGAGCAAATACCCAGTATGTACCTGGCAGATACCTGGAATGCGCCGCTCCTCACCTCTGACAAGCCCCGTTGCGTTTGCCTTCCCAGCCTGGGTTCATGCCTGGCTGACGGGCGGCTGATCTGTTAAATGATAACGATTAGGATTTAATAGGCTGCAATGCTTCGCGTGTCTACCAGATGGCATAAATTCATGAATTGTAATGCAGTATATATATATATATACTGTGCAGTATTGCAGCCAGCAGGAATAAAATGCTTCAATCCCTGCCTGGAAAATACCTCAATGCACTCGGGCAGAAAACAGTCACAAACCTCAATACACCCGGGTATACCCGAATTCGTGGGACTAGCCGAGCTCGAATAAAGTGTGTCGCCAGTGTATATATATATATACACTGGCGACACACTTTATTGCAGTGTGGCCAGTACCGCAAGCCGGGAGATTTCCCGGCTTGCAAGTGGCAGCCCCTCGGCGTGCCGCGCGTCTCCGATGCGCGGTCACGCGTCATCGGGTGCCTGCGCCCCCTGCACGCACGTCCAGGGCTCCCCGAGGGAGCCCTGGTGTCCTGCGATGTGGGGGACGGCAGCAGGGGGTTCCGGGGGACCCGGCGGACCCGGAGAGGAGAGGGGGAAGCCGCGATCGGCGGGCCTCACCTCCGCTGCTTTGGCGCGCGCCCGGCACCCTCCGGCGCGCGCCAGGTAACTGCTGCGGCCGAGAACGGGCAAATGCTCGAATAAACTCGGCCGCAGCAGTATATATATATATATATATATATATGTAGCCCTTTTTGTGAATCCCTGCACTAAGGAGCTACTGGTGTTGTGTGTTACCTGCGGCTTCAGGAGCTCTAAGCCTCCGCTGTTGGGGAGCCTGGGGTCATACCCTCACTTATCATGGTGCAGCGCCTCCACTTACCCAGGATCCCCATAGGAG
Organism: Ascaphus truei; assembly: GCF_040206685.1. NCBI lineage: Eukaryota > Metazoa > Chordata > Amphibia > Anura > Ascaphidae > Ascaphus > Ascaphus truei. Next base: position 115,312,718 of record NC_134487.1, read on the forward strand.
AGGATCTACCCTGAGCAAGAAAACATAACAATCGTATTGTGCAACAAGCAACCTTTTACTATTGATACTAACTAATGGAATCATGCAGAGTACACATAACATGCATAAGACCCTTATACTCTACAATCACAACATAACACACTGTGGCTCGGCCACACCTTGATAGGGATAATGTTCGTTACACAGGTGGCTCTGCCACTCTCCCAAGGAGTATGTCCTCCAACTATTATCTGTATGGAATAGTTTGCTGGCACGCTAGTTCCCCCAATTAGTTAGTGGGAGGCGGGATCAGCGCCTGGTGACTGGTGTAGGTGCACTTGTGACTAATGATACCTCCCGGTCACTACGGTGACCACACCACTTCACAAAGGGTCCGTAGTGTTGCTCCAGCCTTGCGCCGACACTCCGCTATGCTGTGTGGTCTGTTCTCCAGACCAAGATGGCGTCCGCGACTCCAGCAGCTGAACCCGCACTAATGGGATACGTCCCTAACTGCTACGGCCGTCCCTACAAAAGCGGCACCCTACGATGACAGGGGTAATACTCCTGGGGACTGGGGAATGTATCTGACCTAAGCGGAAGGGTCACTGACCCTCCGCTCGCGCACACGAGGTTCCGCCACCTTCCTCCTTCACCTCTCACTCGTGTCTCCCACCGGCCACACGCTTCCTTCTCTCTCTATCCAGAGTCTCGCACCCTATTGGTCCTCAGCCTCAGCTGACTCTCCCACAGTTCAGAGTTCAGAGTGCAACCCCCAAAGTCCCTCCAGATTGGTTGCCTTTCGCGCGCTTCCCTCACGCATGCGCAGCCTGACTATTCACACAGTGACCTTACTGACAAAAGAGCAGTATGGCGCTTCCTTTATTAGTGACAGCGCGGAACCCTCATATATATGTATACACATCCTTACATTCTCCCCTCTCCAGAATCCAACGTCCCCGCTGGACTACCTAAACAACACATATGAACTTATTTACACAGCCCTCTCTTCCCTAGATTAGGTTACACATTTCGTTGAACAGTACCACCATAGATTGCATTCTATGCCGAGCCCACTGCTGAGCCTCATAATGGGGTGCTCCAAATTGATCGTATGCCATTCGCATGGGAGGCTGACTGGTTCTCTGACTTCGCCGAGGTTGATTCTCCTCGGCTTCCTCTGCCGAGTATCCAGTCTCAACTGGTGTTTCCATCTCTACCCTTGAGGGGTTTTCATCATTAGTAAAGTCTCTCTGGGGTGTGAAACATGGGCTTTGTGGATCTAAGGACTGACTCACTGGAGTCAGATTGTCAATGTTCAGGCCAAGAGGCTCTTTACCCGTGGCTCCTTCGGGAGATGCCCCCACGGCCGGAAGGCCCCTTTGAGAGGTTCCCTCCATCGGATCCTCAGAGGTGGCAAATTTTACAGTCTCTAGGCCATCCTCTGGGTTTTCAACTTCTCCATCTATTGGCGTAGCGGGTAATTCCAACTCGTCGTTCCCTACTTGAGGTATGGGAAGCAGGTGATTCCTATGCCACACTTTTACGCGGCCTTCGGAGACTTTGATCCGATACACGGGAAGGCCAGGCATCTGTGACTCCACCTCGTACACACCTTCCCGCCACCGGTCCGCCAATTTATGTTTCCCAGGAACACCTAAGTTGCGTAAGAGGACCGCGTCCCCGGGGTGAATTTCCTTGTGACGTACTTTGTGATCGTATCGTCTTTTATTTCCCGCATTCAATTGCGCTGCCGTTCGTTCAGCCAATTTATAGGCCTGCTGCAGACTGTCCCTTAGCCGCTGTACGTATCGGAAATGCGTTCTATTGGATACCCCATCGGTAGATATCCGCAGTCGCACATCCACCGGTAATCGTGCTTCTCTTCCGAACATCAAAAAGTACGGGGTGTACCCGGTGGACTCATGCCGGGTGCAATTATAAGCATGTACCAATGTCTCCACGTGCTTACTCCACTCCGTCTTTTGTGGGCTTGTCAGAGTTTCTAACATATCTAACAAAGTGCGATTGAACCGTTCGGGCAAAGCATCCCCTTCAGGGTGGTACGGGGTGGTACGCGACTTGGCAATGTTCAGTAGTGTAAGCAATTCCTTTATCAGTGTACTCTCAAAGTCCCTGCCCTGATCAGAGTGAAGACGATTTGGTAATCCATAATGAATGAAATACTTTTCCCATAGGACTCGGGCCACCGTTATGGCCTTCTGATCTTTCGTAGGGAACGCTTGGGTGTACCTGGTGTAGTGGTCGGTGATCACGAGAACATTGCTAATGCCCCGGCTGTCGGGCTCAATACAGAGAAAATCCATACACACCAAATCCATGGGACCCGAACTTTTCAAGTGTGCCATGGGAGCCGCCCTGGTGGGCAGTGTCTTCCTTTGTAAGCAGCGATTACACCTTCGACAATGCTGCTCCACAGACTCTCTCATCCTAGGCCAGTAGAACCTATCCTGTAGTAGCCCAAATGTCTTATCAATGCCCAGATGGCCATGGTCATCGTGAAGGGCCCGAAGGACCATAGTCCTCAAGCGTTCCGGTAGAAACAGCTGACGCCGATCGGGATGGTTATGATATGGGATCACCCGATATAACAAACAATTGTCCATTTCGAACTTCCCAAACTCATTCAACAGGAGTTTCACCAAGTTTTTGGGGGCTTGCTTAAGTATAGAAGGATTATCTTGTTGTACCGCTTGACGGGCCAGCTCCACTATGGGGTCTTGAGTTTGGTAATGCACTAGATCCCTCCACGAGATGATATTATCTTCCGTGATATTCATCCCTTCTCGACCTTGATAGGCCCGGGGAATGGCTTGCGAGTGGCATCCCAAAGAGTCAGCAACCCGTAATTCCGAGAATGCTACCTGATTATCAACTACTGCACCGACACACTTTATTCGAGCAAATACCCGGTATGTACCTGGCAGATACCTGGAATGCGCCGCTCCTCACCTCTGGCAAGCCCCGTTGCATTTGCCTTCCCAGCCTGGGTTCATGCCTGGCTGATGGGCGGCTGATCTGTTAAATGATAATGATTAGGATTTAATAGGCTGCAATGCTTCGCGTGTCTACCAGATGGCATAAATTCATGAATTGTAATGCAGTATATATATATGTACTGTGCAGTATTGCAGCCAGCGGGAATAAAATGCTTCAATCCCTGCCGGAAAATAACTCAATGCACTCGGGCAGAAAACAGTCACAAACCTCAATACACCCGGGTATACCCGAATTCGTGGGACTAGCCAAGCTCGAATAAAGTGTGTCGCCAGTGTACCGCAGCCACGGAGCAGAGAGCACGGATCCCGGGACCCGGTATTTCTTCCCATACTTCCTCATCAGGGGTAGATGGAAGGCCAGGTCGACGAGACAGGGCGTCGGCACCTATGTTGGTGGGTCCTGGTTTGTATTTAAGGTTGAAACTGTAGTTGGCCAGGGCAGCTAACCAACGGTGTCCCGTGGCGTCCAATTTGGCGGACGTATTTATATATGTCATGGGGTTATTGTCCGTGCGTACTTCGAACTGTACCCCATACAGGTAGTCGTGCAGTTTGTCCACCACCGCCCATTTTAGGGCCAAGAATTCCAGTTTATGGACCGGATAGTTCTGCTCACTAGGTGTCAAGCTTCGGCTCGCATAGGCCACTGGACGTAGCCCCGTCTCATACTTCTGATGCAATACAGCTCCCAGCCCGCTAAGGCTAGCATCTACATGTAGGACATATTCCCGTTCTGGATCCGCATAGGCCAAGACCGGGGCCTGAGTGAGGCTAGTCTTTAAGTTCAGGAAGGCCTGTTCACATTCTGGGGTCCATTTCTCCCCAAAGGGTGTTTGCGCCGTGACCCCCTTTCTCTCGGTTTCTCCTGGATATACCTTTAGAAGATCGTTCAACAGCTTGGCTTTGCTGGAGTAGCCTTCCACGAACCGCCGGTAATAGCCACAAAATCCCAAGAACGACCGCAACTCTTGGATATTATGAGGCCTAGGCCAGTTCACCACAGCCTCTATCTTCCCTGGATCGGTGGACACCCCTTCGGCCGATACGATGTGGCCCACATACGTCACTGAGGACCGACAGAATTTACATTTGTCCAGAGATAGTTTGAGGCCCTCCTCCTGAAGTCTATCCAGTACCTTCATTAGTCTCTCGGAGTGTTCTTCTAGAGTTCGCCCGAACACTATAATGTCATCCAGGTACACTAAGCATTCTTGCGGGTTCAGGTCTCCGAGAGTCTTTTCCATTAATCGCTGGAACGTGGCGGGTGCCCCACAGATACCTTGCGGCATGCGGGTGAACTGATAAAACCCTAATGGGCAGATGAAGGCCGTCTTTTCTTGGTCTTCCTGGCCCATGGGTACCTGGTAGTACCCTGACCTGAGATCGAGTACACTGAACCATGTACTTCCCGTCAGAGCGTTCAGTAGATCCTCGATTCGGGGCAGCGTGTACTGGTCGGGAATGGTGCGGGTATTTAGGGTTCTGTAGTCCACGCATAGACGTACGGTCCCGTTCTTTTTGCGGACTACCACAATGGGTGATGCGTAAGGACTTCGGGATCCTTGCACAATCCCAGCCCTCTCCATTTCGGCGAGTAACCTCCTCACTTCATATACGTCCCGTGGTGTGAGCCGTCGGGAACGTACCCGGAAGGGAGTAGCATTGCTCATTCGGATGGTGTGACGGGCACTGCGGCTGCACCCCACATCCATATCACTGGTGGAGAACACATGTCGGCGCTTTTGTAACTCGATCCGCAGCCTTTCCCTCCATTCCTCTGGGAGCGGAGAATCTCCAAAGTCGAATTCTAGCCGGGATCCGGAGGTAGGACCATAGTTACGGGGACGCCCCGTTACGCCCTTCTTTTCGGGGGTCATGGGGTATATTCTGCCCAGCGGCTGGCGCCGATCAATGCTCATGGGATATGGGGATATGGGGAGATGTTTCGCACGTATACCCAGGTGCGCTCCGGGATTTTTCCAGGCCACTTCTTGACGGAGGCCAGCACCTCGTAGCCCAGCCGGTGCTCATCCTGGGCCACACTTTCTAGGGAGAAGAGCTGATCCTCCGGGCATCGGTCCGGGTAGTGACATGCGGCGACCATCATTCTTCCTTCCCCCGGGGGAATTTGAGTCAGTCCCCATTCTTGGCTATAGAGCATCCCATGCTCCTCTTCAGTCGCAATTTTGCCGCAGACCTCTTGGAGAGCGGGGCAGGCGGCTAGGGCCAGCAGCGGGGCTTCTCCCGCTTCTTGCAAATACATGCGGAACACCGCGCGCACAATGTCAGCGTTAGTCCCCAAGATGATTGGAGCGCTGGGGTGATCCTGAGGTTCCGGGCACACTAAGGCCTCCACTTCCATGGGATGATGTTTACCAGTGTTCAGTTGGGGAATGTCTAACTGCACCTTTACTACGCCGTCTATGGGGTAATCCTCATGACTCAATCCCCTCAGTCGCAAGGCATCCGCAACGGTAATCGATGTAGGTGTTGGTCGTAGAAGGGCCGGTATACGATGGTCACCTGAGATCCCGTGTCCAGCAATGCGGCGGCGTAGATGCCCTCGATAACTACCCGAATAATGGCAGCGGGGCCGATTCGGCTGCTTGGGGAGGGCGGCGACGCCTCTCCATCCTCCAGGGTCTTGCACGGCATCGACTGCGCGGGCCGGGACGCCGTTTTCCGTAAGGTGGGGCAACGGGCACGTAGATGTCCCATCTTTCCACACGCGTAGCACTGAATTTGGCTGAGGTAATTCTCGCTTCTCCCGGTTGGTGAATTCCGCCCGGTCGGGAGACGAGGCCTGGGCGTCACTGGTGCGCTGGCATCCTCGGGGTCGGGATCCCCAGGTTCGGGCACGTCGGCCTTGGGTTCCACTTTCTTGACTTCCTTACTTCCGGGCGGGGGCTTTTTCCCAGGGGCCAGGTCACGTCCTAACAACACCGTCTCGTGCGCTTGGACCCGATCCATTAGGTCGTGAAACGATAAGGCTTGCCCGGGCGTTAGGCAGCTACTGACCCGCACCGACACGGGGTGTAGGGGTAGGAGCCCCCTCAACAGCTGAGTGGTGCGCAGTCCATTGGCTTCTATCCTTGGCAACACGCCCTTCCTCACCAGATTCCATAAGTCCAGGTGTAGTCGCCTGAGGAAGTCGGATACCATTTCCCCTTCCTTCTGGGCTAACGCATGAAATTTGGCCATCAACGCATAAGTATCCACCGGAGCTCCATACGCCTTCGTCAGGCAGTAGATGAGGTCTGCTGCATCAGCCTCCGGATTGTCATCTCGGTAATAGTGCACCATGTGGGACGCGGGGGGCCATAAGCACTCAACGATGCGCTGTCTTCGGACCGCGTCCGTGCAGGTCCATTCAGGCAGTACCTGTTCTGTATGATCCAACCAGTCCTCTATCCCTACTTCCCCTTGGGGCGTGGGTTTCTCACCGGAGAAGGCCTTTAACTTCCTATACCGGAGCGACTGGGTGGTGTTGTGGAGAGCGGCTGCTATTGCGGGAATAGAGGTGTCTCCCGGTAAGCTATCCCCGACTGCGGGGTAAGTGTACAATCTTGATAGGCTAAGTCGGTTGAGACCAGACCGCAGGCCGGGCGGGGTGGACGAGGAGCCTATGCTCAGGGCTGCCGGCCAGCGAGGTTGCAGGCCACGGTCAGGGGAGTGGTCTGGGCCCCCAGTCGCGGCACCTACTGTGGGTGTATACTCTCTCTGTGGGGTGGAAGTGGCCAGGGGCGCAGGTGTGTCCACCTGGACTATGGGGCAGCGTACCCCCGGGGCCTCGGGCAGCAGCAGTATACGGGGCAAGGCCTCGGGGCATATATCTTGTTCAGTGGCATACAAGACCCGGCGCCAGGCCTGGTCGCGGTCATAGAAATGGTCTTGTACTTGGGCATTGTCCAGGAGCGGGAGCTTTCGGACCTGCTCGGTCACAGTACCTAACGAGATCGTGGCGGGGACATGGCCCAGCGCGAAAGCACGATTCAAGGGAATCCCCCGCCGCTGGGCCCACTTGCGCACCTCGAGCGCCGAGGGCACCGACATGATGTGGGTTGGTTGCACAATAGAGAAAAAAAATGTGGGGGCACCCCAGGTCTAAGTATCTCAGCAGCGCCTCCAAATGTAGCCCTTTTTTGTGAATCCCTGCACTAAGGAGCTACTGGTGTTGTGTGTTACCTGCGGCTTCAGGAGCTCTAAGCCTCCGCTGTTGGGGAGCCTGGGGTCATACCCTCACTTATCATGGTGCAGCGCCTCCACTTACCCAGGATCCCCATAGGAGAGGATCTACCCTGAGCAAGAAAACATAACAATCGTATTGTGCAACAAGCAACCTTTTACTATTGATACTAACTAATGGAATCATGCAGAGTACACATAACATGCATAAGACCCTTATACTCTACAATCAACATAACACACTGTGGCTCGGCCACACCTTGATAGGGATAATGTTCGTTACACAGGTGGCTCTGCCACTCTCCCAAGGAGTATGTCCTCCAACTATTATCTGTATGGAATAGTTTGCTGGCACGCTAGTGCCCCCAATTAGTTAGTGGGAGGCGGGATCAGCGCCTGGTGACCGGTGTAGGTGCACTTGTGACTGATACCTCCCGGTCACTACGGTGACCACACCACTTCACAAAGGGTCCGTAGTGTTGCTCCAGCCTTGCGCCGACACTCCGCTATGCTGTGTGGTCTGTTCTCCAGACCAAGATGGCGTCCGCGACTCCAGCAGCTGAACCCGCACTAATGGGATACGTCCCTAACTGCTACGGCCGTCCCTACAAAAGCGGCACCCTACGATGACAGGGGTAATACTCCTGGGGACTGGGGAATGTATCTGACCTAAGCGGAAGGGTCACTGACCCTCCGCTCGCGCACACGAGGTTCCGCCACCTTCCTCCTTCACCTCTCACTCGTGTCTCCCACCGGCCACACGCTTCCTTCTCTCTCTATCCAGAGTCTCGCACCCTATTGGTCCTCAGCCTCAGCTGACTCTCCCACAGTTCAGAGTTCAGAGTGCAACCCCCAAAGTCCCTCCAGATTGGTTGCCTTTCGCGCGCTTCCCTCACGCATGCGCAGCCTGACTATTCACACAGTGACCTTACTGACAAAAGAGCAGTATGGCGCTTCCTTTATTAGTGACAGCGCGGAACCCTCATATATATGTATACACATCCTTACATATATATATATATATATATATATATATATATATATATATATAATGTAATCAATAAGTTTATTTATGAGCTAAGAACAAAGGCCAACAGTCAGTAGTGCTGGCAATAGTAGAGCACAATTAATAATTAATATTATTATTAAAAGACACTAATATAAATGTCAAACATTTTGCTCCATGGTGTGCCTCTCGAACTACTGTACCAAGGACTTTCGCCCAGCTTTTCTCCATTTGGGTCAGTGATGTATTTGGGTAAATGATGATGGGAAGAATTAGAGGAGTTGCTCAGCACAGTATTATAATGAGATTATCAAACTTCCCTTTTGTAACAGCTAAAGTTTTACTTTATCACTGAATCAATTAAAACCTTAAGGGTGTGAGGTGAAATTGCAAGAAAAGCAAAATACCTCTCACTCAACCTAATTGTAACAGGGAGGTGCATTTAAGAGAATAGACAATCAAAGAGAAAATGTTTGTGTACACATGCAAAACGCACATTGGGCTGTGGCTGACATAATAGGTCAGCGCCACAAGCATGGAGTTGGTAAGAAAGGAGGAAGGAGTCTCAGGCGGCATTGCATGTGCCGGATCTCCCCTGCATTTCATCACAGCCAAGTGGGTTACTCCACTACACCACCAACTATGCAACGAAGACTGGAACATCAGCAAATTGACAGACCAGGCATTAGACTCAGAAGCCGTTTAGGAGTTTTGAATAGTGACCTCACCTCTACATTTCTCTACAACCTATACTCCTAGCTATCATAGAATAGAATAGTACATAGAATAGGTTTTATTTATCTTGAGGGACAACAACAAAACTCTCTTCTTAGGACAACACTTACAGTATATAGCAATATGCAAGTAGATACTGTTTACTAGTGAAGAACAATGAATAAATAGACCCTTCTCAATATCACTGTCACTTTGAAATAAGACTTATTTTCCTACAAAATGCAACATTGTATCTGTACTATCTCTGATACAGTACATTCAGAGTTTAAACTGTGATTATCAACTTGAAAATACATCAAGGACTAAAGTATATTGCATTAGAAAGCTATTGCCAGTTGTTTCGTTACAGTACACAAAGGCACTAAACTAAATAACAACTAATTGCTGTTTCTACAGTTGTATGGTGATACATAGGCTAATATATGCGTGTGCATAGACATTGGTTACCAAACGACAAACAGCCACTTCTGGATCAACGGATGTCCACTTTGCTGCCTTTGGAAGCGATCTCCGTCTGAGCACACGCCGTCACGGCACCTGGGAAAGACCCTCCGCTCGTCCTCACGGTCCAGATGGAAAGCCCCTGCACGTAAGGGCCGTCGATAACGCCACTCAGTCCAGCTGATTGCCAATAGAGCACCCTCAGGGACCAGAGCTATGGAAGCCCTCGCCGGGCTGGTACATCGAGTGTCCCAGCCACAAAGTGAGAATAGCCGTAAAGTGAGGATGGCCGTAAAGTGAGATCGTGCGTCACTTCAATGATGCCAAAATCCACAAATGTTCAGAGGTTTGGAAACGACTCAAAGTGGTGTTAAAGCACGTAGATTATGAACAAAATTACTGTGGGGGCTATAAAATCAATCCAGCGCGTTTCGTAGCGTGAGCTACTTCATCAGGGATATTAATTACACAGAATTCAAAAGTATATATACCCTAAAGTCACATCTGATAGGTCAAACACAAAAGCATAATTAGCCAATCGAATTGTGGAATATCCATATCACACAGATGTGTGAATAAATAGGTCATTAACAACCTCTATGTTTATCAGGTTTAACCCCATTAGTTGTGGCCAGGATAACAAAAACAATACACAAACACTTTTATTATACTTAAATAACATATAAATGAAAAACAGTTTGTCTTGCTAATATACTGTGTTGGATTTGTATTTTCAATGTTGGTCATTTTCATCCTTGATACAGTAAGTACTAACTGCGTGTTTGTTCTATTTCATAGCCATATATATATTCTATATTGATCAATATGGTAGTTTTTAAAAAAAATTACCACTGTTTACCACTGCGTTTTAATATGCGTTTCAATATGCCAATAAGCTGGGTTAACCCCTTGTCTACTGGAAAGCATGCATACTGTCATCTCCTACTAACATACACAGAGTCAATGACCCTGTCACATATCCCCCTTCCCAGCGTAACGTTACTGAGTGGAGTGGCCCGTGCACCGAGACTGTGCACCCTAGAGAGTGCATCAGCATTACCGTGCAGTATGCCTGGCCGATGTTGGACTGTGAAGTTGAAAGGTTGCAATGACAGAAACCAACGGGTAACTCTCGAGTTCTTTTCTTTATTTCTATGCATCCACTGTAGGGGTGCGTGATCTGTAATGAGTGTAAAAGACCTGCCTAAAAGGTAATACTTCAATGTGTCTGTTGCCCACTTTACGGCCAAACACTCTTTTTCTACTGTGGCATATCTTTGTTCTTGGGGACACAATTTGCGACTTAAATAGAGGACCGGGTGTTCCTCTTCTCCTACAAACTGGGACAGTACTGCTCTGAGACCTACTTCGGAGGCGTCCGTTTGCAGAAAAAACTCCTTCGTAAAATCCGGGGCTACCAAGACTAGGTGACTACAGAGTGCTGTACGTAGGTCTAAAAATGCGGTCTCTGCATCACTGTTCCATTTTGCAACATCAGGTGCCTTTGCCTTTACTAAATCTGAAAGCTGTGCAGCCCGGGTTGCAAAATGGGGTATAAATCACATGTAGTAACCTACAATGCCTAGAAATGTCCTAACCTGTTTTTTTTTAAGGGGACAGGGCCAATTCTCAATGGCTTCAACTTTATTGAGCTGAGGTTTTACTGTCCCCCTTCCCACAACATAGCCAAGATATTTTGCTTCTGCTAGGCCGACTGAACATTTAGCTGGGTTGGCTGTAAGACCCGCCTCCCGAAAGGTTCTCAACACTGCCTCAACCTTTTGTAGATGTGAGTCCCAATCTGGACTATGAATTACCACATCGTCTAAGTACGCTGAGGCGTAGTTCGAGTGTGGGTGTAACAACTTATTCATCAACCTTTAGAAGGTTGCAGGTGCCCCATGAAGGCCAAAAGGTAAGACAGTATACTGGGAAAGGCCATCAGGTGTGGAGAAGGCTGTTTTCTCTTTTGCTGAACTTGTTAAGGGGATTTGCCAATAACCCTTTGTCAGATCTAAAGTGGTTAGAAAACGGGCCCTCGCCAACCTCTCAATTAACTTGTCTACCCGCTGCATAGGATAGGCATCAAACTTCGAGACTTCATTGACTTTTCTAAAGTCATTACAGAACCGTATTGACCCATCTGGCTTAGGTACCAAGACAATAGGGCTGGACCATTGACTATGGGACTCCTCAATTACCCCTAACTCTAGCATCTTCTTTACCTCTGACTGAATAGCCTCTCTTCTGGCTTCTGGGATCCTATAAGGTTTTATCTTAATGGCTATCCCCGGCTTGGTGACGATATCATGGGAAATTACCATAGTTTTCCTGGTACACTGGAAAATACATCCCTGTTCCTTTTTATCAAGTCTACAGCTTCTCCATATTGTTCAAGAGTGAGTTCTGCTGATATTCGAATGAGTGGATCCTCCCCTTTCCCGGATTTATTAGCTACTACCGTCAGACATACCTCTCTATCCTTCCAGGATTTTAATAGATTTATGTGATAGATTTGCTCTACCTTCCTCCGATCTGGCTGTTGAATTTTATAATTCACCGGGCCGACCTGTTCTAGAACTTCATATGGCCCTTGCCAATGTGATAACAGCTTGCTTTCGGCCGTGGGAACAAGCACCATTACTCGGTCACCTGGTCGGAAGTTGCGAACGGTAGCCTGTCTGTTGTAAAGGTTCTGTTGGGCCCTCTGTGCCTCTTCTAAATGTTGTCTGACTATGCGGTTAACATGCGCAATGCGTTCTTTTAAATCTTCCACAAATTGGATGAAATTTTTCCCTGGAACAAATTGTTGCTCCCCCTCTTCTTTGAGGCTATCCAGAATCCCTCTTGGGCGTCAACCATACAGGAGTTCAAATGGGGAAAACTCTGTAGAGGCTGTGGCACCTCTCAGATAGCAAACAAGAGATAAGGCAACAAGGTGTCCCAGTTCTTCCCATCACTAGCCACTACCTTTCTCAACATCATCTTCAGAGTTTTATTAAATCGTTCTACCAGTCCGTCCGTTTGCGGATGGTAAACAGAGGTTCTTAGGGACTGTATTTTTAGCTCTACACATAAATCTCGCATAAACTTAGATGTAAACGGGGTACCCTGATCTGTCAAAATTTCCTTCGGTATCCCGAGTCGGGAGAATACCTGTAAAAATTCCTTAGCTATAGCTTTGGAGGAAGTATTACGTAAAGGCAGCGCCTCTGGATAGCGAGTGGCATAGTCTAGGATCACTACGATGTATTGATGACCCTTGGCAGATTTCTCCAAGGGACCCACTATATCCATGGCGATCCTCTCAAATGGGATCTCAATAATAGGCATAGGGATCAACGGGGCCCTCAAACTTCTACCGCCCGGCTAAACCCATTTTTCAACTGGGGATCATTAGCCTGCTCCCTACCGAAGCCGAGAAACAGTTTGGTAGCTGGGCGAAACGCGTAGAGTTTACCTGCGGACCAATTTTGGTCTTGGAGAGGATCCGTAGAAACCAGCTCTGAATGCAGTGACGTCACACCTTGCAGACGGGCGCGCAGAAGGAAGCTCCGGTCCAGGACACAGAGCCGCGGAAGCCAGCAGACTGACCAGAAGGAGGCGGTGAGCTGTTTCGGGACATCCTCCATTCACATTATGTGATACATGCTTTTTATCTTTGTGCAAATTGTAAGTGCGCATTTTTATTGTGTTTTCTATATATAAACATTTTTCATACTGATCGCACTATGTAGTCTTTCCCTCTCTCTATACACATACCGCTGACGGAGTATCGCCAGGGGGGCACAGATCATAGACATCTTCAAGGGTGGCAACCCAATTTGCCAACTGCTTTGAATATACCTTGCTCCTGTGAGTAGAATAGCCATACGAGCCAAGACACTGCTGAAATACTCATTTAATCACATAACGTCTGCACTTATATATATATTTTGTTCTCTTATCTTCCCCTATGCTCCCCCTGGATGTTTTGAGCAATACTTAATCCTTGGAACCCGTGAAACAGGTCCCACCAGTGAGGTTTGAGCAAGGGGTTGGGTCACCCATTTCTCTCAATCACTTTTCCATTTACTTTATATTGGTTTCATCTGACTAGTAGCGCCTGTCTTTTACCTTTATCCACACAACCCTACCAAAGTTAGTCAGGGAAAGTTCTAGACTTCCAAAACCTTCCTCATCTGGAGTTTGGCCGGTTACCTCCACGGGTGACTCGGACTCCTGAGCATCAACAAGCCCTGTCTCGGACAACTCCTCTCCCTCTGGTCTCCCTCCGTTAGGAGTAGTAACCAGTGCTAACTGGGGTGGGGGCGTATCTCTTTTTTTTCCCTTCCTACGTTCTCATTTCGATTTAGGGGTTTTAGACACCTCGGAGACTAACTCAGGGTCTGTAAATGGAAAAAGCTCATCCGGAGTAGGATTGTTTAAGGTGAGCTGTCCTCTGATCAGGGTGTCAAAAACAGGGAAATTACAGCCTAACACTAGGGAATGGGGTAACTTTGGTGCAATTGCTTCCGTAGTTTGGATGACTTGCCCCTCGACTTTCACTTTTATCAGTGTCGTGGTGTACGGAAGCGTACACCCATGTAAACATTATACCCGCAACTTCTCACCCTGGTGTAACCGGAGAGGCTTAACCAACTTCCCTGATACCAAGTTAACATTACTCCCTGAGTCTACCAGGGCGGAGATTGGTTTACCATTTAAAATCACCGTGGTGAGGAAGTTGTGGGTACGTTTTCCCTTGCGGGTCATACCTACCACTCCACAAAATTCAGACTTCACAGAGCCATACGCACAGTCCATTGGCTCAGACAACTGTGGGCAGTGAGCCTTAATATGCCCCGTCTCCCCACACTCAAAACAAACAATTTTCCCAGTTCATTCTTGAAACCCTTTCTGAGATTTAGAGTTTCTGTCCCTATCCGGGTTTTCTTCCACCCGCTCAAATCGTGCGACCGGTCGTGGGTCCTGGCGCCAGCGCTGGCCTCTACCGTTCGTGTTGGGACGTGGGTTGTGGTTTGTGCGAGGGGAGCGTGACAGTTCACGGGTAGCCAGAAAATGCTCCACTGTACCTACCATGGCATCACAAGTGAGGGGATATCCCTGCCCCACTCACCGTTGAAGGTCCATGGGTAACACTCAAATTAAGCGGTCCAACACCACCATTTCAAGGATCCGTGTCGGGCTATATACCTCTGGTTTTAGCCACTTGGATGCTAGGTGAATCAAATCCCATAACTGGGATCTGGGTGGCTTCTGTTCCTGGTATCTCCACGTATGGAACCTCTGCGCACAAACTGCGGGAGTCACTCCAATCCTTGCAAGGATTTCGATTTTCAGACAGTCATAGTCTGCTGCGGCTTCTTCGTCGAGGTCACAATATGCTTTTTGGGCTTCCCCCAGTAAAAAGGGTGCGATAATCCCAGCTCATTTGGAGTGGGCCCAACTCTCCCAGGAAGCAATTCGCTCAAAGGACCGGAGGTATCCCTCGACGTCATTGTGCGGGGTCATTTTCTGCAGGTACATGCTCGCCTGGATGGGCCGCGCCCGGGCCGTACTGGTCGAGTCCATTTCAATCTGGGCCAGCTGCTCAATCAGCTGCCTCTGTGTTTCTGCGATAACGTCAAGCTGGGCTGCAAGTATCCGGTTTGTCTTGCGTTGTGCAGCCATGCTTTCCAGTCCCTGTTTGTTAGCTTCCTGCTGAACAGCGGTGCAGTGTACTAAGGCCTTCTCAACGTCCTCCATACTGATAGTTAACGCGTGGACAGGTCCCACCAGTCGCAATCTGTAGCTCCGCCCCTTTTACAGGGTGTTCGATAATCCCACTTCTGACACCACGTGTGGCAGGATGGCCTTGGTAAGTGAGGAGACAACACGATTTTTCTGGTGAAATAGTGCTGGTGGATTTATTTGTCCAAAAAGGGTAACTAAAACAATGGGTACTCTGTCCCTTTAAATGAAATATACGTAAACAAAACCTAACCCCGGTCGGGGCACTGACTAAACAAAAGTGCAGGCTATCTACCTGGCTGGCTAGCTAACCTAGTCCAGCCCAACAATGTTCCACAATACCATTTGGCTCCTTACCTGGGAGCTTTATTCCCCCTTAGGACAGGATCAATCTGAGCAGCCTGTGTCTGTCTGTCAACACTCCTCTGTCTTCTCTCTGTGCCTGAGAGAGACTGCTGCGCCCCACAGGCATTTCCTCTTCCTGTTTTAAAGCAGGTGAACTAGTTTAATTTGAATCACCTGTGGACTGCTTAATAAGCTGGGTTAACCCCTTGTCTACTGGAAAGCATGCATACTGCCATCTCCTACTAACATACACAGAGTCAATGTTCCTGTCACAATAGACAGTTAGAAATATGATTATGGGTGTAAGTAACATTTACAGACAGGATTAAAATAGTGTGAGGAAAGATAGGCCTGCAATGTGTTGTTAGAAGAGGTCCTGCCTCAAGTAGCTTACAATCTATAAGCAGGTTAGGTTGAAATATTGGGTGCAGGGGATGAGAGGAGTGGTGAGTTTCAGAATGCAATAGAACAGCTGCAAATGACCAAACATCAGTGAATGGTAACAAATGTTGACACCCCTTGGCTGCTGACTGTGGGGTGACTTGGGTGTTATTTCCCAGATATTCTTTGGTAGAATAAAAAAGCAGCATAGTAAAGACCTGGACCTCAGGACAGACATGCAGGAGGGAGGCAATGATGAGCTCCAGGGTTTCTTTGAAGTATCTCTTTTCCTTATGCTGTTAATCCCATCCACACTGTTTTAGTGGACGGGCAGTGAAGACATACTGGGGAGTCTCGTTTAGGAAGGCACCTCTGGGGTGACTCAGGTGTTATGTCCAAGAAATTCTTTGGTAGAATAAATAGAACATACCTAATAAGAGAGCAATCCCATTTAGCAGTGAATGGCAGTTTTCTTCTTATTGACCTTTGGGCTGGTGTGCTTGTTTGAACTTTTTCCCACTTAGGCCCAAATACCGTACATCAAACTGCGGTAACCTAAAAAATGCAGTATTACTGTAACATATAGTGCGTTATTTTTATAGGGCAATACATCAACGTTGCACAGCTTATAAAAATAACACGCTTTTTTTTATCAGACAAGGTAAGAGTATCGGATCCGATAAAAAAGAGGAACAATATTGCATTTTTTGCTATTTACAGTCATTCACCTTAATGAAGTTCCGATATTTATCAGAATGGGATTAACTCCAGAAATACCTCAAATATTTCATCACCTAATCCAGGCTGGCATTAGCCCTACTTTTCCTATATTTTTAATGGCCAATATATTGGCCATTATATACATAGGCAAGATAAGTTAAACCAACCTGAAATAGGTGAACAAAAATATTACTTACTGAGTAATATTTATATCTACATTACAGTAAAAATTAACCCCTTAGTAGCCTAAGTGGTCAACTAGTCACGTAGCTAACCATAAAGGTCTACAAGGAGATGAATAGAAACATAAAAATACACTTTCGACCCCCCTTGGCCACCTTAGTGGCTACAAAAGCATTGGCATTCAATGTTTTTCTAACTGCTAAAGTAACAAGGGATTCTGCCAAACCCCAGAAGGAATAACCACCCTCCACAGGACAACTACCTCAATCACCAATCCCCTCAACCAAACCTACCCCCCCTCCCCCCCACCCATTCTAGACTAATGGTCAATAGCACTATTAGCCAAATATGACCAGTAGTCCATTTGGGCAGTGTAAAAGAAAAACAAACTATACCACTGCATTTAAAATAAAATATTATTTTAACCATAAATCTATTGAAACTAAAAATCAATCCTAAACCCGATTAATTAAAGAAATATATAAAAACACAACAGCCATAAAAAATAATCCAATGTCCGATGACAACAAGCAAAAATAAACACAAAAACCATACAAATTAATCCCAGTCCCATGGCACACAAATACAAATGCAACTGCCAGTTTTGAGCCAGCGTGTGAAGAAAATTCATCAAACACTGTTCTCACAAACACTGCAGCATAGCCAATAGACGCTGTAATGGCCCATCGGATTAACATAGCGGGGGTCCCTGCATTTGAATAGGACTTGTAGCCTGGTAGGATTCACAAAGCTGAGTCCCATTCAAACGCAGGGACCCCCACTGTATCAATCCGATGGGACATTACAGCATCTATGGACTACTGTATGCTGAGGATTTTCCCTGACATGTTCATGGAATTCCTCAGCATCTGGGCCAAAACCGACAGTTGCATCTGTAAACATAAGCAGGGAAAATAAATCCTCTGTGAAGGTTGATAGATCCTCAACTTGCCACAAAGCCCTGGATCCTCTGTTGCTTGTAGTTGAAGATGATGTAAGTAAGGCTCTATACTCTTCTGTCCCTCTTAGTCCCTACGTCTTAGCTTTAATTTTTTTTTTATATAACCCTACTCATTTTCTTTGCTCTGCTAAAAATGTATCTCCATACAGGGCACAGATAAAACTAATTTAGGATTTGGAAATAAATTAAATACAGTTATTTAAGAGGAAACTATGATTTTTCATATTTAAATATCTTGCTCAGATATAATTTTTCTGTTGACTTTTTTCTTTACATTAATTTCCCCATTTTTTGTCTCAACGACAGTACGCAAATTCAGCCCCACCTTCAAAAATCTACTGAAAACTTTGAAATAATACCTTTTTAAATTCATTTTCATAGGCCGTAGCACTTACCTGAAATCTGACTCAAATAGCCTGTTCATAGTTCTAAGGTTCAACAAATAATCCTGTTGCTCATCCTTCTATTACCGTTCACCAAACGACTAGAATAACCTGCACGAGATGCTCAAAGTCGCCTCAAGTTCTTTCAAGACTTCCGCTGTCTCACATTTTTAATCTTGTCTGTAACTCAAATACACTTATAACATATATTGTCCCCAGCTTTCCATGAAGTGTCTGTAAACGTAACGTGTAAAGATGTATTGTCCTAAGTTTGTGCCGAGGACATACTTGAAAACAAGAGGTAACGCTCAATGTATTATTTCATAGTAAAACATTTTATAAATAAATATTCCCACTGTATGGGTATTTTATGCAGAAAGTACACTTACTGTAGAAGGTTGTGTATTTTGAGCCTAAAAGAGAAACATTTGTGAAGATAAGTTGTATATCATTCTTATATTCTTACGCTCTTCACATTACATTGTATTCTAAACACTTTGTTATTGTTGGTACTAGCAATGTTTTTGTTTAAATATACATTGGGCTGAGAATAAATACCCATGTAAATTTTGAAACTCCTAAAAACGAATGAAAACTTTTACTTCCACTTAGAGGCTTCAGATATAGGCCCTTATTTACTGGGCTGTGAAGTTGTTTTAATATTGTACTTTAAATCTCAAAAAAAGATCCCACTGTATTTAAAATGTAAAGCAAGCTTATGATTTACACATTTAGTGTGCTCCTTTGCGGGACCATGAGAGCCGTAGGATACACACCTCCTCATTTGTGACAGTTGACATGAAAAAAAAAATATGATATACTGTAAGTAGAAATCACATGACACTTTAGGCCTTTTTCTAATCTGCCAAAGCGAACGTTTGGCCTGTTTTCTTTAGCCAAAAATCCCTATGGACTTTAATGGGGATTTATGTGGTAGTTACTCCTTATTGCAGAGATGATTAGCACATCTCTATATGAGCAAGTATACCCATTCATTATAACCTCAGCAAATATATATTTTTTATTATCTACAAGCATGCCTAGTCTTGGGGAATCAGTGGTTGATAAGTTGATACAGTCTTGTTTTTATCTCCATTGTACTCTGGAAGCTTTGGTCCTCTTTTACTTAGTATAACTTGATTGTGTCAGCTTCACACATATTACTATGTATTGTCCCACTCATTGAAGAATACAGAATCTGTCCGATAAGACTAACTATCCAAAAATAATAATGTAAGATTTGTTGGTCTGTATTCCCAAGAGGTTCAATATGCCCTTTCAAGTAAGTGCACTGCTGCAGAGTATATACATATTTAATGCTTTACAGTTCAGTGCCAGTACAAATAAAGCAAATGGGGAATGCATACTGTACATTTGCAAATTGTGCATTCATGTATGAAGGTTTGGGAATTATTGTACTACACCTGTTTTTTTTATTTTATATTGGTTTCCTACAAATTATAATTTGGGCTGCTTGAGAAAAAAAATATGCATGCAGAGAAAATATAAAAAAAGATTAAAATGGTCTCAGACTGAAAAAGGTTAATTTTCTGATGGCAATCCTTGCTTCCTGCTCAAAAGAACAGCAACAGTAAAAGGCAACAGCAGCAGCAGCAGCAGCAGATCTTTTAACCTGGAAGCACCATAATTACACAACTCCTTACTATAAGAGCGAGACTTTACATAAAAAAACACAAATTTAATTTAGAAGCTCTACTACACAGTAAGGCGATCGGCAGAATATATTTGTGTTTTGTCAGTCAGAGACACAAGCAAGAATTGCCACAGTAACATACTGTACATATGCAGCCATGAGTATTAGAACTCTTGCCTTGGAAATTCTGGGACAGTCTCACAGTAAATACCTCAACTTGCTGCAACATTGCCTCAACATTTCTGTGAGATTCTTAATGGCCCATTGGATATGCCACTGTCTAGGTGGCCGAAAGGCATCTCCAGCTGCCTGTCTCAATGGTCCATGACAAAATCATTGACCACCTTCTGCTGCTCACTGAGGTGCTCAAGCATGTGTATGGTGGAATTCCAGCATGTCGGCACCTTTATTTTTAGCTGTTGTTGAGGCAGGTTGTGTTTCTCCTGCATCCTAGACAGGCATTGTGGGTTGTGTATGGTCAGCTACAGTGGGCACATAAAGTATTTTTCTATCTACAGACAAAATTCTCTGCATATTTCGACACTGTACTAGAAAATGAGTGACTATTACATTGAATCATTCATTTCCTAGCACAGTATCGAAATATGCAGAACATTTTGAACGTAGCTAGAAAAATATGTGCAAAACAAAGAGTGCACAAAACAAGGAATATGTGTCATGTTGCCTTGTTTCAGTGCTGTAACCAAGTTGGAACGTTATCCCCGCCACAAACCCAACCTTGGAATTAGCTATCGCATTATGACTTTCCTTATATTTGCATCAAGAGACTTTTCTTCAATATTCTGTATACATTAAGTGGCATGTCTACAGAAAATCTTGCTGCTACAGATGAGGATTTTTTTTTTCACTACCCATTTTGGTTTGACAATACAAAAAGAAACCCAACAGTCAGGTAGTCACTGCCTCTACTCTACATGTCAGTAGTGAGGTGTACCCTACTTCCAGTGGTGGGATAAAAAAAAATTAACAACCGGTTCTTACCTGGGCGGCAGGTGGCAGGCGGCGGTCGGATGCAACGTCTGACAGCATCTCCCAGCATCTATTTCACTGCAAAGCCTCTCAAAATGGCCGTACAGCATCACATGGCATTACGTTGCCATGACAATGGATGCAGTGAAATGTAGTGACATCAAATAGCTTATCGTTGCCATAGCAATGGACATAACATGATGCAGTTACATCATGTGGCGTTCCTGTGGGCATTGCGGCCATATTGAGAGGCTTTGCAGGGAAATAGATGCAGGAAGATGCGTTCAGATGTCGCCCGCCGCCAACCAATGAAGGTAAATTAAGCACCGGTTCAGCAAACTTGTGAAATTTTAGTAACCAGTTCGCACAAACCGGTGCGAACCGGCAGAATCCCAGCACTGCCTATTTCCCCCCGACTGTGCAAGGGCTTCAACCATCGATGCAACCATTCTCCTGTACAGTTTGGAAAGCGCCTTGTTAGAGAAATAGGATCTGTTTGTGATGGTCCAATGTGGCTCAACACTTTTAATAAGCTCTCTGAAGTCTTCAGATTCAGCAAATTTGAAAGGCAACAAATCTATGGCAAGCCGTTTAGCTAAATTGCCACTCAGCAACAGAGCTCTTTCATGGGTGTGGTGAAATGTTTTCCCCTTTTCAAATGTTTCACGAACTGTGGGCAGCTGCTGTTGCATTGGAGTGATGGATATCAGGCTGCTTGTACTAGTACCAGGTGCATTATCACTCACTCCATCATGTCTGCTTTGCAAACTGATGCTGCTTAGGAGTGTATGTCTATCCATGCTATTATGATGATTATCATCACTGCTATTGATTATCATCATTGCTGTTACACGAAGATCCTCTAAATTGATATGATCAAATGCATTGCCACCATGAGACAATACTGATTGTGTTACAGGAGGTGTATTAAGTCTACTGATGCTGGTGACCTATTTCTCCATCTCCAGCTGTTACTTTACTCTGTTGTCTGATTGCTGCAACCTCTTTTGTATTATGATGGCTATCTAAGGTTGTCTGCCTCTTTGTGTGGCGGTGGCAAGTCATGTGAGCTCGTAAAGAAGAGGTGCCAAGATGGATACCCGCTTTCCCCTGTTCACAACTGTTCTACAGATGCAGCGGATGTTATTCGAACACTTCACGCTTTGTAGACCTCGGAATACCCTTGTCATGGCGCGTGATTTCTTCCAACCGTACCGCCTTAAGACGCGAGTGCAGGCGAGTGCAGAAAATGGCATTTTAGTGTTCTGGTTCTTAAACACCTGAAATTGACACAGTAGCACTGTAGCACAGTACTGTTCACATTACAATTCATTAATTTCATTGCACACAAAGAAACAGAACCCATGAAATTCAAACAAAGCAACCGCGATAAACACGGGTGCCTGGTGTGATTGGCCGCGTTAATGCCGCGTGGAATACAGCAGAGCACACGAAAATGGCTCCGTGATTTATTCTAATAATGGCCGTTGCAGCTGTACATAAGCAACACGTAGTTGGAACAAAATTCTTTGAAAGTTTAAAATAACGCCACCCAATTTCTATTGTTGATATGTTTGCATAATTATTGACAATGAAAGACATTACTGGTGATTGTGGATGAGCATGTGATGTAAACATGGTTGTCTATGTAGTAGTGTGCAGTTGTTGTTGGCCCTGGGGGGGTTGACATCATCATCATCATCATCATCATCATCATCATCATCATCATCATCATCAGAACAACCAGACCCATGATTGATCAATTGTCGTAGTGATGATAAAGTCTGTGAAACAGAGCATGTTGTTGTTGATGCTGATCAGGAAGAAGGAAAAATCAATGTATGTGATGTTGTTGATGAAGATGATGATGGATTCTGTTTATTAAATAATAATTATACAGGGTTGTTATTATTTTTATTATTATTATTATGGTTTGTATTGATCGCTTTACTTATCATTAAATCTGTATTTTCAAAATCATGAAGAACGATCAAACTATCATCACTTTTATCTGAAACATTATCATATTCATCATCATTGCCCAGGGCTCCCCCAACATCCTCATCACCAGAATCCTTATTCATAACAAGTAATATTGGAATGGATGAATCATCAAGTACACCCCCCTGCTCCTCAAAGTCATCAAGTCGCTGTGAATGAATTTGTGACTCTTCAACATTTGACTATTTTGACAGCTCTTCGGAGTCTAGTCACATTAATGCCAGAGCTTGTTCAGAACCAATCGCTTTTTTGGACTGTGACAAGAAGAATAAGCCTTTTAAAAATGACTTAATAGGCACTGGCCACAGTAACAGACATCAGCTGCCCTGTCTCTGTGGGGGAGGTATATATTTCACCTTCATCTCCTAACTGTACACTCCTTGAAAAAGCACAGCGGTGGGCGTGAAACGCGTGGGAGGATGATTTATGTCCTATCTTTGTCCGTTTCTATGTAGCTCAATAAATGGATTTTAACTTCTAAATCAGCTGGTGAGTTTCCAACATTTTTTCACTCAGAGTGGCAGTCACATCGATCTTTCTTTTCTGCTGGATCTAGTCTGATCGACAAGCGTCACCGGGGGTATAGGAAGGTGAGTTCTAACTCATTCAGACTCGCAGCGCGGAAGGAGAGCTGAGGAGGTGTACCCTCGTGAGTGCGTGACTCCACACCACAACTGGCCAGGAGAGACGGGGTAAGAGGACTATCATAGCATCTTGTAAGGATCTGTGAGTCACGCCGCCCTCGGAGTGCTCCTCACTTACCGGCAGCTCCGACGGGTCCTCCCGCGGCACGCAGGCAGCCTCTCTCCGGAACGCCGATCACTACTCCACGTGGGCGCACGCCAAAACTCCCCTTCTACTCTCGGTCCGGCGGCTATGCTCGGTCACGCGGTTGCAAGCACAGCTACACAGAGGCGCGGCCACATGGAGCCGCACCAACCCCTTAAAGGCACAGCACCTCAAACCATTGCTGCAATCCAATGCAGTCTGACTACTGGGCTTTATGGCTCCTCCCCTGGGACTCATGCTGGACCTATCCCTGCCGTAGCCTGGCCCTTCCACACACCCCTACCTTGCTGCGCTGCCATTGGACCCGCTCTCCTATATATACCTAACAGTGTCACTGACTCGTTGGCTGAGCATAGAACCAGTTGTTCTCATCACTCTCTGCCTCCCTAGTCCTGTCTTGTCCTGTTTTGTTTTTGCAGTCCTCCTCGTGTACCGCTACGTCTACCCGCACCTCTGGCATCCCGAACTCGGCATACGGCAACACGACTTTCCGCACCTCTGGAATCCCGATCCTGGCAAACGGTAAACGATTACGTCCTTATCTCTAACCCCGGACTTTGCATACAGCACCCTCTACCATCCATACCTCTCCTGCCCCGATCCGGACTCCCAGGAAACTCCACTCTCAAGACTTACCCTCGTGGCTGTGGGTGGCGTTATATCCTATCCCACCTCAGCACCGCGGTCCCGTCTCGTTTGTGGTGAGCATGCCCTGACACATCTATATGGGTACACATATTAGTGGGGATCTCGCGCTCTGTGTAAGCACCCCGCTACATTTGCACTATCATTACCCCCACCTTATGTCTCTCCATCTCCTACTACTGGATACATTACTTCCACAACCCAGAACAAGCTCCAGCTTTATATATTTTTTTATTGTGAATTATTATTCTTACTACATTCCTAGAGCTGATATTCTGTTTAATTTTCATTGTGTACTGTGCATAGATGCTCGAGTCAATCATGGAGTTGTTGGATTCCTGGTAATAATGATCTTGGGACAGGAGCCAGACAGAGCCATATAAATCAGGTACTCAGGTACTCAGGTCAAGGAAAGTAGTCAGGATGTAGGTTCCTGGTTTTCAGTGTCGGTTGTACCGTACTGGTAGTAGTATTGGTATTGAGGAAAGCATTTAGGCTGAAGCTAGTAGTACGTGTAAGTAGGTGGTGGCACATTGGAGGTACCGGCTCGGGAAATACGATTATTCAATGTGCTGGTCACGACATTTCGTCTTTTGAAGTTGCCATGGTCAAACATACCAGCAAAAGATGGATGCAGTGACCAGAAACCTCCTTTCGAACCGGGACGCAGGTGTGTTCTAATAAAGTTATCATTCAAAGTCAGATTGTGTCTGTTATAAAAATTCTTTCATCCACTCTGGTTTCGTCAATTTTTGAAGTATTCGTACTTGTCAATGATAAAGTCATAGATGTCAGATATAGTTTCCTTTTTACAACAGACGACAGAGAAGCCCAATGCTACATCCAACATGATAGAAATACACAGTAAAATACTTATATATTCTCTGAAATAGGGTCATTTAGTTTAACCCTTTGGCCAAAGCGTTGTAACCTTGCGAGCCACGACAAGGCAGGCACCTGTTCGCAAGGCCTAACACTACCAGATAAAATACCAATATACCTCTACTAGGATTAAAATGCTCATTTACCTCTATTAGGAGGGAGAAAGACCACAGTGGGTCTATATCCAGCAGAATGAAAGGACCTGCAAAGACACCTGTTTTCAGACATTGAGTATAAACTCTACAATAGCATTCAGTATCCCCCATAGGCAAAGACATTCAATTTGCCATCACACGCAGAACTGCAACCACACAAAGCATATGAGTAGCACCGTAGATATTACTAGACACATGATACAGAAAGGTTGACACCCTGCAGAAGCACTTACCAAAATGCCCTCAATCTGTTTCTGTACGTTCCTCCCACATACCAATTAGATTGTAAGCTCCTCGGAGCAGGGACTCCTCTTCCTAAATGTTACGTTTGTCTGTAGCACTTATTCCCATGACCTGTTATTTATATTATATTATTTGTTATTTATATGATTACCACGTGTATTACTACTGTGAAGTGCTATGCACATTAATAACGCTATACAAATAAAGACATACAATACAATACAAATAATAATTCCGTCTTGCCACTAAATACAGGAGGGACAACTCAGCACCATGGACAACTCATCAAATACATGCAAACAGGGGGAATATGTCACACGAAAAGCCTGAGAGATGGCCACAAATTTTCCCTGTCAAGTTGCTCAGAACAGACAGTTGCATCTGTATTTTATATGTGGTTGATATATATCCCTGCTTCATATTGCAAGGCCAGTATAACCATCCTGACACTGTTGAGACCCAAATGGTCGACACGGCTGTCTGTTGGTAGGTTTACTGGCTATGCAATTCTTTAACCAAGGCTCTGCTGAAAAACAGTGTAATACGACAGGCATACGCTTATAGAGCTCCATGTTCAAATCAATTACAAGCAAAAGGTGACACTGTTTGCATATTTGCATGTCATTTCCCAGAATTCCTAGCTGCAGTGGAAGCGCTGTATGCCAAGAGATAGCGGTGAAAAGCAGGGTTGCAGAACTATCTGAGACACGTGAATGTGCTCACAAGTGCTATTTTTATTTGCTGTACACTGTATGGTGGAGGGTTTTTGTTACTTTTTTACCCATCATAATGTACTTAATTTGTGGTACAGACTAATGATAAATTCAAAGTTAGGTAGACAATTACAATTATTGGCAGTTACACTATATAAAGGATGTTTCTGTATAACAATCAAGTGATCATTCAATTTTAAGAAATGTCCTGTAGACCTCAAATTCAGAACTAACAAAAATAAAAATTAGAATAAAGATTTGTATATCTTTTTGTACAGTAGTTCTAGAAGTCGGGTTGGTCCTGGAGAAATGCAGAAGAGCTCTTCAAAGAATAAATCTAGTGCACAGAGCTTTAAAGAGACATCGTAGGTTTCTTCTGCTAGTGTAGTATAGCAACACCCAAATTTTTTTTTTTCATTCCCGTCATAGTTAAGGCTCATAAAAGCTTTGATTTGTTTGAAAAATCAAGACAACTAGTTTCTTTAAGGAAACAGTGTATTCTTCACTGGAAATATAATTTCCAAAGTGCAAATGAAGACATACTGTAGCAGACAGTAAATTAAGCTGACATTTTGTGTATGCGGCAGAAATAAAATGTGTAAAGTCAATAAAATGAGAAACTAAATCCCTTCAATGATTTCAAAGGCTTACTCAGGCATATGTAAATATTGTAAATGTTCTATCCATTAAGCCACTAATTTAACTTAAAAAAATAGGACCTAATAAAACTCATGTTGAATAAAAACTGCTCCCCAAATCCTTTTTGTGTTCTACCAGTATATATTTCAAAATCAACCAGAAAAGTGATTACATCAACCCAACTAAAGGAATGTTACAAAGGGGGCACAATGTGTTGCAAGGCTTTAAGTCATATACAAACTACCAATGAACCCTTGCTCAGCCTTGCTCAGTCTGCTGGTTATTGCAGAGAGGTGCACACCACAGAATAATAACATATGGATACTAGATAAGAAAAAAGTATGATTTTGTAACCTACAGTTGTATTTTGGTATGCTAGATATGTGAGATGGACGTACAGTTTCATAAATGACCACAAGTGGAACACCAAACTTAAGTTACAGTCCTGTACATGATCGCGTACAGTAGGGTTAATTCAGCAGACTATATGAGGGAGCTATGGTCTTTAACATTAGAGACCCCTAGAGTAAGCGACTTATTCGTGAAATGCATAGGGTTAAATTAGGACCACAGCGTGTAAAAGTCCAAAGCTGCTTACCAGAAATCTGTGACATCAATGCAGGGATAGAGCCATAAGCGTGACCAGGAGGAAGAGCAACAAAACAGCACACGCTGCACATTTGTGTAGACTCTAAACCACCATGGGGACCTGTATATTCATTCATATGCTTTAAAGATTGGATGAATCTTGTGAGTAGGATTCCAATTTTATACTAAGAGATTTCAGGAAGAGCATAATAAATACTGTGAATTTTTAAAAACAGCACAGTGTGTCAGTGGATGAACCCCTAGAGATACACAATCATGTGAGATATTTAATCAGCAAAAGCTCAACATAAGAATACAGATACTGATAATTCTAACATAGTGTTTTAATATTTTCCTTTATTGTCAGATCTATTGTTTTCTACTGTTTCTGTTCATATGTGATGTCCTCCATGAGGCACATCTGGAGTTAAGACAACAGCGCAGAGGATAGTTACTTTCCTAAGCCTGCAATACAAGACAAATTCAATGTTGTCATTTCATATTGATATAAGTGGTCATTAGCGCCTTGAAAAGTTTTTCTGGAAGTCAACTGTACAGTATATAATGTATTACAAAAATGTGTTGTTTGTGTTCTCACAGTCATGGTGCCCCTCGAATTGTTAAGCCCAATTTTTTACACTATGTGCAGTTCTTAATTTTATTGTCATGCTGTGCTATACATGCTGGATACATTAATTGCTCTTTTCTATGACGTACTGTATACTGTGGGTTTTCTCTTTCTGAACCTTTTACTTAATGTCGGATTACTTCACATTGATACATTGTTTACTTTAGACTGACACTGTGTCAACTACAGTACCTTCCATTTACCTTTGATGTATTGTAACATCACTCAGCTCACACAAGGACTAGACTAGCTCTAGTTTTTGCTTATATATTTAACCCTTCACACAATAGAATGTCGATCACTGTTAATATACCATTTCCATATTTGAGTCACCCTGCTTTCTCAATGCTGTTCCACGAACTGTGTCCCGTGATAACAAACATTTCACACAACAGGCAGCTGCTGAATGCTGTTATGTCATTTGGGTTACAAAGTGGACACATCGACCTTGCTGTTCTACTATTTATATCATGTTTCATGATGTTTATAAGTACTACTTTAAGCCTCTACAGTGTGTTTGCTATGTTTTAATATCTAATAAAAGATAGATTTATAACACAGAAAGAAAACAGTGTATGTTTTAGGTTAATCTTCAACACTATTGGAAACAATGTTACGTTTACATGCAAGAGTCTTTTCTCATCTGGAGGACAGGAAGTATTACCAATCTAGGGTTATGGGTACAAAGCATCACACTCTCAAAGACTAGGCTTATTTCTTTCAAAATGCCAAATCTTTATTTGAGACATCGTACCAAATAACAATATTAGGGCAAACTGTTCAGAGGTAGAGTTTAAAGAAAATATTACCAAACAGTGAATGTTACAGTGTTAATTAAGATTAAATCAAATAGTTATTCCCTGGTCGATTCTAGCATAACCAGTTTGCAATAGGTCTGATTTGCTCTTCTTAATGCACCAATCCTCATTAGTAAGGTTATTCAGGCTCTAAACATTCTACTCACATCTTTAGCCTATGGTATAGTTAGATTCGTTTGGTGACCAATCCGATTTTAAAAAAAGCAACACAAGATAATCTAACAAGCAAAAAGTGCTAAGGTACACTGTAATAGCACCAAAACAGCAGAATGTAAGGCGAGTACAAAATAATGCAAAATCAAACCACAGGGTACAGAGCAGCAATAGTAGTCTCTAGTTCTCTCCTGCTGCAAATGGGACTGCTGTGTGGGTCTATCTGGAGCATGGTATAAATAAGCCATCTGACGTCATCATTAAGAGAGTGATGGAATCGCAGGCAGCTGTGAATGTCCTGGAACTAGATTCCATATTCCTCTGTCTCCCTTTACAGCATATGGGATTCATTTCTCCCTAGTTCAGTTGCCTGTTATTTCCCCTGTTCCAGCAGCTTGCTGCATGTGAAAGGGCAACATTTTGCTACACTTGTTGTTTACTTAGACATATTCAGTGAGTTGCTATAGCAACCTCAGCCTTTCCCTCAGAATGGGCTAGTCTGCCTTCTCCCCCTCTGCCTTGCCTACAGATGGTCTGTCCCCAGGCTATTTTGTTACCCAGAATACACTGACACTTCCTTTTCCACCTTCAACACTGGCTGAGTGAGTACCCTTCTGTAATTTGCTCTTCTGGCAAGGCCTCATCCTTTTTCACCTTTCCCCACTATCAAGTACACTCACCATAGAGACATTATCTCCCAACACCATCATCCACAAGTGCCTTTGTAAATCCATGCTTTTTCTCAATAAAGTGAAGAAAGACAAAGAACTTGTTGTGCTTGTAAAAGGAACAAGTTGAACCTGTCTGGGCTATTCATACCACACATGACTCTGGCCTCCAGAATAGTGAAGATGTGGGTCTGACAACAGTACACCATTCCAGTCATTAGGTACCTTAGGCTTGTCAATTCAATATAGTTGTTATGGAAATAATTTTAGGAAGTGTGGGTTGTGACTCATTTAAATATACTTTGCATACTCATTAGCATATCTCGCAAATTACCTGAGGTGTGCTCCTTTTTATGAACAAGTGTATCTCCCTAATTTATTTGGAGGGTGGTTTGAGGGGATATATATACAAATGGTGACACTACTAAACTGAACCACCCCAAACCCCTGCATCCCCATCCCATCCACAAGATATCATGAACCAGCATGGAAATGGAGCTACAAATAAAATATATTGCAGTATACAGTATATCAACCCCTTAGTAATCCAA
Source organism: Ascaphus truei (assembly GCF_040206685.1). Taxonomy (NCBI): domain Eukaryota; kingdom Metazoa; phylum Chordata; class Amphibia; order Anura; family Ascaphidae; genus Ascaphus; species Ascaphus truei. The sequence continues at coordinate 115,342,907 of NC_134487.1, forward strand.
GTGGTCAGCTAGTCATGGGTTTTGGGATGTATATATGTGTTTAGTTATATAGCGCCATTAATGTACATAGTGCTTCACAGTAGTAATACACGTGACAATCATATAAATAACAAATAATACAAATAACAGATCATAGGAATAAGTGATTCAGACTTTAAAAAAAATGTACATTTAGGAAGACAAGTCCCTACTCCGAAGAGCTTACAATCTAATTGGTAAGTAGGAAGGACAAAGAGACAGGAGGAGGCCATTATGGTAAGTGCGTCTGCAAGGAGCCATGCTTTCTGTATCAGGTGTATAGTATTAGCCGCGGAGCTACAGTACTCATTTGCTTCGTTAAGCCGTGTGCTTTAAGGTGTGTCTTAAAGGTTGATAGGGAGGGTGTTAGTCGGGTGTTGAGGCGAAGGACATTCCAGAGGTGTGGAGCAGTTCGTGAGAAAGGTTTAAGGTGGGAGAGGGCTTTAGATACAAAGGGGGTAGAGAGAAGACATCCTTGAGAGGAACACAAAAGTCGGGATTCTGCATAGCCAGGGGCTGAGATGTAAGGAGGGGCAGAAGAGTGTAAAGCTTTAAAAGTGAGGAGGAGAATTAAGTGTGAGATGCGGTATTTGATAGGAAGCCAGGAAAGTGATTTCATCACGGGGAGACGCTGAGACAGATTTAGGAAAGAGTAGAGTGATTCTGGCATCAGCGTTTAGGATAAATTGTAGGGGAGACAGGTGAGAGGCAGGAAGACCAGACAGCAGGAGGTCACAGTAATCGAGATGGGAGAGAATGAGTGCCTGTGTCAGAGTTTTAGCAGGCAAACAACAGAGGAAAGGGTGTATCTTTGTAGTATTGCAGAGGAAAAAGCGAAAGGTTTTAGATACGTTTTGAATGTGAGAGAAGAATGTGAGAGAGGAGTTGAGTGTGACCCCTAGGCAGCATGTTTGTGCTACTGGGTCTATGACAGAACTTCCAACAGTAATGTGGAAGAAGGTAGTGGGGCCAGGTTTGGGATGAAATATGAATACAGTAGCTCTGTTTTTGACATGTTGAGTTTAAGTCGGCGGAGGGCCATCCAGGATGATATTGCAGAGAGACATTCAGAAACATTGGTCTGTACAGCAGGTGTAAGGTAAGGGGTTGAAAAGTAAATTTGTGTATCATCAGCATAGAGGTGATATTTGAAGCCAAGGGATGTGTTTTATTGTTGCTGTGTGAATCGTGTAGTATACATCTTTTAAACCTACTGCACAACGAAATCCTCTATTTTCTTCTCCAACTCTACTCTACCTACCATTAATCACTACTCTAAGCAATCAGTGATTACCAGGCATCCTGCCAACCCAAATTGATTTGCTGTTCTATATCTACTCTATCACCTTTCTGCATCTGTACTATTAGCCATGGTCTGGATTGGAGAGGTAAGAGTAGTCATGGTACTTTGCCAAGGTTGGGGTTCGAGATGTACAGATTGTCATTGGTAGCCGGTGTCAGGAGTCGAGAAGAGTGGAGTCCAATACAAAGACGGGTCAGGAACAGAGAGAGGAACAGAAGTACAAGACAGGAATGTGGAGGCAAGGAAGCTGTGAACACTACGCAACATAGGTTTATGCTCAGCCGATTTGCCATTGGGGAGCTGAGCATAAATAGGAGAGAGCAACAAATGAGGCAGGTGGTGGTGTGGAGGCGTCAGCAACGGTGGCTGCGATTGGCCATTCCGGTGTGAGAGACATGTTTTGGGAGGAGCTCCAGTGATGTGTAACCCTTAGGAAAGAGAATACATTTTTTTCTCACACCAGTCAGGTAATGGGGAAGGTCACAGATACTAAAATAGAAGATATAATCATCTCGGATCATGCCGCAGTATGGGTAGAGGTTAATATGGGAAAAAGAGCGCATGGAGATCGAATATGGAGCTTTCCTTCTTACAGTACTTGAATAATAACGAAGAATTTAAAGCATTTGTTAAAAAAAAAATTGGTTTTATTTTAAGGAAACTAATGCGGCTCATTGCAACGCAAGAAAGTTATTTTGGGAGACTGGGAAGCCAGTTTTAAGAGGGAAAATAATTGCAAATATAAATAAGAGAAGGAAGGAGATTGATTTGGCATTCTCTAAGGCCACGCTTATAGTGCCGGTGACGGCGACTGATTCCATCACCCGTCACCATCGCCATTGTGAAAGTTATATTTAAGTTTAGGCGACGTCGCTGGCTACAAGGCCGGTGATGTCACAAAGTGGGGAGGGCAGAGGCACAAAGAAGCTCCTGATTGGCCGCAAGGGGAGACCATCGCCGAAAAAAATCAAATATCGGTAACTACCAGGTTTTAGGTAGCACTGTCGCTTTGTCGCGTGCACTATAAGCGCCGATGCCGGTGACAATGCATTTGTTTTGATGTGACGCCACGTCGCCGTCATAAGCGCAGCCTAAGGCCTCGGCCATGGTTGTTGCTAGCGGGCGGAGGCGCGCTGAGGCTGAGGGAAAGCGGGTGCTTTCCCTGGCCTTAGACAGTGCGCCATCCATGGGCGTGTCGGGGGCATGTCGGCGGGCTGGCCAGTGGTGTCACGGAGGTGGTTTGCCCTCATTGGGTGAATCGCTCAACGTGACCTAAGACCTATGCTTCCGCGCGCTTGCGGAAGTGTAGGTGAGCCCCTACTAAAGCCGCTCTCATTGCGGCTGTAGGGGCTCAGTGCCGAGCGGAAGCGCGCCTCAGTGCGCCTCTGCCCGCAAGCACTATCCATGGACGCGGCCTTAGGCTAGCAAAGAGTTAAATAATAGGTTCTGTGTTTTTAAGCTAAATCCCACTACAGATAACAGAGACATTTATATGAGAGCCAAGGATTTACAGATGCAGCCGCCGTTATTCGAATAAATCACGGCGCCGTTTTCGTGTGCACTGCTGTACTCCATGCAGGCTTCTTTTCAGATATGGAGAGACAAGGAGCTTAGAACACTGGGCCAGTTGGTAGATGTGAACAATGGTATGTTCTTGACGTTCCAAGAACTGAAAGAACAAATGGGACTGCCTCGAACACATCACTTCCCTTATATACAAGTAATGAATATTGCAAGAGTATGGAAATCTATAAATCAGATCTATTAGGAATAGATTTTTTGATGCCTTTTTTTAAGGATGCTAATAGTTCCAAATAGTCTACAGTATCTCAGATTTATACAGTGGTGGCCGAGCTGAGTCTACAGCGGCCGCCACCACAATCCGCGTCCAGACGTGGCTGGGTCCCGCCACGTGCCGCGCATCACTGATGCGCGGTCACGCGTGCCAGGGTGCGTGCGCGTGTGGCGCGCGTACCCAGGGTTCACCCGAAGGTGGTGGCAGGGTAAGGGGGGATGTGGGAGCAGAGGGGGACCCCGGGGGACCCGAAGAAGAGGGGCAGAGCGGAGCCAGAGGTCGGGGAAGGAGGATAAGGATGCGGGGATTATGCAGCTGGCGCTCGGCCAAGTTTGGCGCCAAGCCGCGGGACAAGACGGGTAAACTTTAGATTAAAGCTGGCCGCAGCAGTATGACTGCATTAGGGACAAGGACTATGCAAAGGATCTAAGAAAGGATCACTAGATGGGAAAAAGATTTTCCAGGAATTGAAGAGTTGATTTGTTACTCGAAGGGTTAACTCGGGTTAGGAAAATTATAATTTCTGAGAAATGGAGAAAGATGCAATACAAGATACTGCATATGGCCTATTATGCTTTTGATATCAATTATAAAGGGATAGAGAAATCTAAAAATAAGTGCCCCATGTGCTCCCAGGAAAGAGCAGATTTAAAACACTGTGGGGTTGTTTGATTATTTCTGATTTTTGGGATACTGTTCTGCAGTATATGCAAGAAGTTATTGGGATAACTACAATAAAAGAGCCCTTAGCCTTGCTGTTTGGAAATATGGAAAGTTGGAAAGAGGTCAATGCAAGGAATAATATCACAAGGCTAGCAGAAATTGTCTAGCATACAGCAAGGAAAACTGTGATGGTGAAACGGATAAAGCCTTACCCCCACTTTAGATATTTTAAATGATTATCTGAATAAAATGATGATGATGGACAAATTAGAAGCTGAGAAGAATAAAGAATTAAGAACCAAGAAAAACAATTTTAAATGGGAAAAGTTTATTGATATTATGTCGCAACAAGATAGGGATTTAATCATACAGGCATTTGAGCATACCTCATGGGGTCTCCTCAGACTGATTGCGATGGGTCACAGATAATTTTGCCCTTGAGGAAATATGATGGTATATTGTTGTTGGGGGAGATAGTAAATGGGGAATTTTATGCCAGATTCTGTTAAGAGGCTGTGTGGTGATAGCTTTGATGTTATTCTTTGAAAATGCTATTATCTGTTTTTCTTTTTATTATTATTTGTGTTAATGTGTTGAATTTTTAAATTATAAGTATGATGAGCAATACTAAAAACATATTTGTGTAAAAGTAAGTTTTTCTGTGTTTCTTGTCATTTTTATTTTTATTATTTTTTTTCTGCATTGGAATGTTGTTGTTTAATTTTTGTAAACCCAATTAAAAATCTATTTTAAAAAAAAAAGAATCTAAGTATCGTAAATCCAGGATCCTCAGATAAATGTTGGAGAAACTACGGCCAGGTTGGTGACATGATTCCCCTTTGGTTGTCTTGCTCAAAGGTTATTAGATTTTGATTCCATACAGTATCTGATTGAGTCAGTTCTAGACGCCAAGGTTAATCTAGATCCAATGTCATTTTTGTTATCCAAAGCTTTTGAAAACTTGACTCCACATTTAAAAAAAACTTAGATCACATATCCTAACGGCAGCGCGATGCTCTTTTACTGCCGCCAGGAAAAAAGAGTTAACACCAGCTCTGAATTCAATTACCCAAAAGATCACTCTATGTGCACTGAGCTCTGTCTGTGTTTCATGTTCTGTCTCTGGTTTTAAATATATATCGCCATGCTCAGTAGCACTCCTCTGTGACACCTATATGCTTATATATATGTTGTGGTTATTTTGGGGGTTCAATATGAGCTTGCAGGTGTCCTGTATGTTTTACAAATCTTGTTCAGCTGGTCTTAGCTGATTGGAAGGTGGCTCTTCCTATGTTGTTGAAGCTCAACCCCTCCCACATTTAAATGGTTTAAAGTTCACTCCATAGAATCTCCCACTCTCAGGGGAACTTGCTTGCTTGCAGTATGATTGTGACAAATCTAATACAGAGTGCTTTTCCTGGTAATGTACAGGTTAATAAAAGCTTCAATCAGACTTAGAACTATGCAACTCATTTTGACAGATTTATTATAAATCATTCTTCCTGGTAATGCACAGGTTATTAAGAATTTATATAAGTGTTAGGGACCCTTGAGATGTGGTCTGCCGTGTAGTGTCTCAGGGGCTTACAACACTTTGGCCAAAATGTTAAACTAAAAGACCATTTTATTTAATAGATATCTATACATAGATATCTAGGCACTGTACCGTGTATAGGTTTCACTGGATGTGTTTTATGTTCTGTCTCTGGTTTTAAACAGTATCTGATTGAGTCAGTTCCAGACGCCAAGGTTAATCTAGATCCAATGTCATTTTTGTTTTCCAATGCTTTTGAAAACTTGACTCCACATTTAAAAAACTTAGATCACACATCCTAACGGCAGCGTAATGCTCTATTACTGCCGCCAGGAAAAAAGAGGCAACCATCTCTGAATTCAATTACCCAAAAGATCAACAAAATAATTTTGATGGAAAGATTTACAGCATTCCTAAAACACAACACAAAATCCTGAAATAAAATATGGGACCTCTGGATTATATAGCCCAATCTTTGGGTTTCCCTGTTGCCTTGTGTGGATGAGTTCCTGTGTGAGCTTTCCACTGCTGGGTATAAGACCCTTGAACCTTTCCATAACATCTTATTGTATGGTATAATTGTTTGCTTTTTAGTTTGGAATCGGCTGTATAATTTGTAGATTAAACACATTTAAAATGTAATCTCTAAATGTACCTATTATTCCCCGCTGTGGTACATTGTTTTGATGGAATATTTCATGTCCCCTTCCCCTCTTTATTTTCTATTCCAATCCCTAACCTTTATTACATTTTCAATAAAAATTTGAGTTTAAAAAAAATAAAGTTTACTTCTTTCAGCAAGCATTTAATTAGTTACAAAGAAGATAGATCTGATATTTCTGCCATTACCAGATATATTTGTCTATTCTTGTATTTTGCTGAAGAAGACAAGATGAAGGCTCCTCTAATTCATAAAGGATGATGAATTATTGAAATTATGTATTACAACCAAAATATCAAATCCAAGTATAAGCAACTGTTTAGTCTAGTACTAGTATCTTACTGATGATCTAATGTAGTTTTTATACCTTATCTAAGCATTTAAACGGTCACTCACAATCCCAACCACCTTTGATCTTCTTTCTTCTTTGGTATGTCTTTTATTTGTGTGTTCTGCAGCTGGTGCCAGGGGATAGGGTAAATAGGTCATAAGAATGTCTTTGTGGTTAGGCCTTATTGTCAGACCTTATTTATCCACTTTGCTTTGTCAGGGTGTGGTGCATGTGCAAAAAGTGATTTAACCTGTTCAGTTCTGGCTCTTGACAGCCTTTACTTCAAATGGTTATGAGTACCACAATTCAAATAGCTATAAACACTACATATTTAATAAATAAATGTAGCTTAAATAATAATCAATGCTAGTTGTGATTCTTTGGACTATTTCCAAAAGAAAAGATGATGGACCTTTACCATTCTGTGTTAGGCCCCTCTCAACTGGCTTCTTAATGCACACGTACAAATGTTGTATTTGCACACAGATACATTCAGATGATTCCCGACATAAAATAAGGAATTTGCATTTCCATTATATCAAATGTTAATTGTATTCTCTTTCTCTTTAATTGAGTCTAATTAAAAAGTTATTTACTGGCACACCTTCTGATCGTACTTCTCTTTTAATTACTTCTAATAATCTAATTATAATTAATACAATTCTTTAATCTCTGGAACCTGATAAGAAAGCAGTATAGTGGTATCTTGCAGTAAGATAAGCAGAACAGTGTGAATTGATGCCAGATCATATATGTCCTGTTGAAAAAGAGCCAAATTACATTTGTCGTTTTCAGAAACAATTGCAGGTTAATGTTGCTTTGAAAATTATATTCAGTATTAAGTACCATTTTGTGTGTTCATACTTGAAGTATTTTAAATTAAAAGATAAGTATATTCACAGAACTGATTGCAAAATTAAGCAGAAAGTATACATTTTAACAATTTCAGTGAGTTTAAAGGCTACAGTACTTTGCTAAATTACACATAAGTGTGTGTATACTGTATAAGTAATATATACATATAACATACTGTACATTTATTGTACACAGATGCTATATTTTAGTGATAAAATAATAAAGAATTATTGTGTAAACAGAATTGCTGTTTTCAAATGTTTGTTCATGCTTTGTGTGTGGATGTTTCCAGATTATTATAATTTAGTGCAAATCTGGAGGTGTTTCATATCAATTTCATACATTTTGAAAACCATCTTCACTATATATTCCAATCTTTCATCAGAGATCTACAGTACTCATATCCAGCTGATTACAGGACTTACTAAGAAGGGCTCTCTACACCACCTGCCACTTGCCCTATTCATATCAACTATTACTGCTGTGGGGTAATATGAGTGCACATTGTGATTTTAGATCAATCCACACCATTTGTGTTTGTTTATATTCACTTGGTCACTGATACCTGTTCTCCCAAATTATTTACATTTTCAATTTGTTGAAGAATCAGAGAACAGTTCTTCTTTAAGGTTTAGAGCGGCATTTATATTTGTTTATGATTACAGTATGTCACTTTTTTACTGATTTCCACTTTATTTAACATTTGCGTATTTTGTTCACCTTTTCACTATAAGATTTTCAGCCTACAGTCACTTTTGTGAGCGCCATCTCACACCTTTTCACTTTATTAATATAGCCATGGCTGTCCAGACTATCTTTCTGCCTTCCTGTCACGTAAATTCTGATAGCTACAGACCGTGACAGGCTATCCTGTGGGTTTACTCCTCCTCTACTGCCTCTCTGAGTTTATTTATTAGTTATTTATACATGTATATTTAGGCACTGTACCGTATAGAAGTTTTTCTGGATGTGCACTGAGCTTTGTCTGTGTTTTATGTTATGTCTCTGGTTTTAAATATTGAATTAGTAAAAGCCTCACAAGTGATTTTAGAAGAAAAACTCTTGATTTTATCGATACTAAACTTACAGGCTGTATATTCCAAATACTTATAAAAACCCTTTTGGATTTCTTTCCAGCCAGGTGTCATTTCTCACTATGTCACAAGACACAGATTTCTTTTTTAATATGCTGGGGGCCACCTTATACTTTATGTTAGGGGCTTTCGTGAAGACTAACTGCGGTTTATCCGGTAGGATGCCGCTAAGAATGGGGTCTTGTTTCAGAATTGGCCAATGCTTTCCAATGATCTTCCTAATGTTATCTGATTCATTGTTGTATTGAGTAATAAAGGGGATAAATGTCCCCTTATCATTTTTGACCACTTTCTTAGGTTTCAGAAGATTCTTTCTTTCCATTTCAGTTACCTGGTGCATAACAGTGTCTAACATTTTCTTATCATACTTTTTCTCTAAAAATCTCGCTTTCAAGATTTTAAATTGCTCCTCATATGTTATATCTGATGTGCAATTAAGTTTTATTCACCTCAATTGGCCCTGTGGATATCAAGCCATTTCTTAAAATGAACAAACAAACAAGAAGACACCACTTGTGTCTTCTTGTTTGTTTGTTCTGACAGTACTATTCCTTTGAACCGGCTGCCTCTACTATTACTAACTGGTGAGCGGTTAACCATAAGTTATTTCCATTTCTTAAAATGGCAACTTTTCCTGTGGACATAAGTGTTACAGTCCACGGACTTGAAATGAGTCTTACAATTTATTTTCCCTCCTTGTACATAGAGGTTCAAATCCAGGAATTGGATCTCCTTCCTACTCATATTATGTGAACTTTAAATTTAAATTGTTCTGGTTCAAATTTTTTATAAAGTTCAGTTCAGTGCCACTGATTCTTCTCCTCTCCATACAAAGATTACATCATCTATGCCAGAGGACCAGACCCACGCCAAGATCACCACCAACCCACACTTGCCTCTCCTCCCATAGGCCCATGAATAGGTTGCGTACCTTGGCGCAAATCTAGGCCCCAAGGCTGGTCCACAGGTCTGGAGAAAATAACAGTCATTGAACCAAAAATAATTATGGGTAAGTATGAACTCAATACTCCAAATTGGCTGTCATATCTTTATCTCTCTTTAGAAATTCAACAGCCTCTAAACCATGCAAATGATTAATGCTGGTGTAGAGTGCCATGACATCACAGGTTACAAACAAAAAATCGTCCTCCCACACCATCTGTGACATATTGACAGGTTCCAATGACAATCCACTGCAGTAAATAGATTTTCAGCCGGTGTGGGACGCGGCACACCACGTGGACTATTGGGCTACCCTGACATCTATGAGAGGGGCTACTCTCAGATTATCCACTGCGCTTATCCTACTTACATCTAGTAAGTACAGATCTATTTACTGCAGCGGATTGTCATTAGAAGCTGTCACCACGACTATTAATTTTGTATGTTAAAATTTAGATCATTTTGTTTTAAAGAAATATATCTTTCTTTTTTTCACTTACCTGTCACTTTTATTCAAATCCTCTGAAGTTCTTACTGAGCACAATATTTTGTGCTTTCCAAGTACCTTACAGTATAATGCTATATAGGTTTTTTATGTCGTTTCATGCATTGGGCATCCATCATCACTGAATTCTGACTGCAGCAACCAGGACATTTGTCTACAACAACTAATTGTTGTAAATTACATCAGTGTGACCATTATCACACTACTGTACATATGGACATTTTTATTAGGCGCAGAGTATATCCTCTTTTGTTTGTATAAGTACAGTATGTATATGGTGTAAAACTATCACTCATAGAGCTACTAATATGCTTCTTTAAGCAGGGAATTGCCCTCCATAATGGCCTGAACTTTTAATTCCTCCATAGGTATTCCGGAGGACGATATCACATACCTCAGAAATTATTTTTTTTTTTCAAGCTTGACATACAATTCTAAACATTTTAGGCAGCTCAACACTTCATTGACATGACCTTCATGTAGTTGTGGGTCACTGGAAAAAATGAGAATGTCTTCAACATAGTCAACAAGAAATGTTTGCAAAATAACCTGAAAAATACCCTTTACAAAATGCTGTAAGGTAGCTGGAAAATTGCAGTCACAAGGGCATGACCTGATATTTGAAGTGTCCAAACTGTGTTCGGAAGGCCATCTTCCATTCATCTCCAGCCTGGATGTGAGCTAAGCTATAGGCCCCACGAAGGTTGTTTTTTCTGAAAACTGAGGCACCCTTTACTTGTTCTAGCAATTTTGGAATTAACGGTAGTGGGTATATGTTCTTGAAGGTGACCTCAAGCAGAGCACGTAGTCTAAGCATGGTCTCATGGTTCCCTCTTTTTTGGTGGCAAAAAAATAGAAGAGCTTGAGCACACCGCTGTTCTAGAGAACAGTCACAATATCAAAGGTTCTGAGACGAGCATCAGGGTGATGAGACGCCAATTGGGATAGAAATATGGACGTGTAAAGTAAGTGTCTTACTGTAATAAAGTACAGTTTAATGCAATAGTATGCAGAGTGAACACCAAAAAATGTGATATTGTGAGGCACTGTACACACCACTTGGTATAAACAGTGTAAAGATTATTAATAAATTATACTGTGTGAATAAAAATAAATGTGAAATATGTTATCATGTGACTTCTGTGAAATAAGTGAATAAGACAGGTTAAATATTGGCTCAGACCTCTGATGGGGACTTATTTTCACAGTCCCCTTCCACAAATATCTCTCCAAAATTTCAGTGGGAGCATGGTCAAACCCAAAATGAAAAGAAAATATACAGTGCACTCTGATAAATAAGAGTGACAAATAATAATCCTATATAAACTTGGCTTGTATAAAGTTCCTAATTATATCAAGTAAGTACAGATGCAGCAGGCGTTATTCAAAAAAATCATGCGGTGTATACCTCGGAATACCCATGTGATGGCGCGCGATTTCTCCCAACTGTACCGCCTTTAGATACGAGTGCAGAAAATGGCATTTTAGTGTTCTGGTTTTTAAACACTTGTAATTGACACAGTAGCACAATACTGTACACATTACAATTCATTAATTTCATTGCATTTAATTGCACACAATACATTAAATTAAAACAAAGCAAACGCAATAAACACGTGTGCCTGTGGCGATTGGCCTCATTAATGCTGCGTGGAGTACAGCAGCGCACACGAATACAGCTCCGTTATTTGCATCTGTTGTTTAAAAGCCCAAGTGTTGTAGTTTAGGTCTCTCTCTCTTGTGGTAGCTTAAGATGTTCATCAGGGTACGGAAAAGGCAGACATAGTGCAGATAAGTTTGTCATAAATTTATAATAGGTATGGGCAAGATATACTCACATTCTCTACAAGAATAAAAGGTACAGAATAAAAATCAAGGTTTAGAGATGGCACTGAGTCTTCTTGATCTCCGCTCGAGTCGAGTGGTCAGGGCGTCCCTTTGCCGGTATGTCATGCTTGCTTTCTTCTCGGCAGCTGGTATCCTTCCTGGGCTCCCTTCATGGGCTCCTCGGTGTCTGACATCACTCTTGCGAGATTTCGATCGCATCACCTATTGGCTGGGATCACTCGACGAACTAGTTCTCTTCCTTCTCTTGACTTGGCTTCTATATGTTTTTCGCCGTTGCCACCTCTTCGTCAGGAGTAAAGTACCTTTCCCCAGGCTGTCTAACTATATATAGTATATTATTGATTAGTTAATAACTCCCATATGGGTAGAAGAGGAACAATAATAATGCTTATACATATTGTTATAAAAAACAGCCTATCTTGCCGCTCTGCTAGTTCTGAGACTGCATATACTTTTGACATAATATATACAAAGTTTATTACATTACAAAGAAGTTTAAAACATTTATAACATCTAAAAAAAACTCATAACAATATCTTATACCTAACAATCCTATGAGATCTGATCTATAAAACATTGGATATACAAGAGGCCACTCTAAGATTAATTGGAATAGGCTATAGTTAAAATACTTCATAAACATATAATAAATACTCCCATGATGTGTGGATGGGGAAAAGAGACAAAAAAGGAGAACATATTAGTATTTTAATATATATCACTATTTTGGGGGGGAACAAAAACATGATTTTGAAAAGGAGTAAATATATGAATATGTCATAAGACATAGAATACAGAGGATTTATATTCAGACAGAGGTTTATAAATTCGGATTAAGAATTAACCAAATGTTAAAACATTTTAAAAGTAATATACTTATATTCCTTTATTATATACTGTATTTGAAAACGGATATTAAAATGTACTGTGTATATATATTTTAATATATTAATATCATATTAAAATATATGAATGTATAAGATCTGTAAGAAATATAAAAATATATATAAAACAGAAAATCTTCTTCTATAAAATAATCTATTATTTAAAAAAAGGAATCAATTAAAAATCCACATTTAAAGCCCAGCACCACCTACACAACCCAGCACCACCTGCACAGCCCAGCATTACACACACATCTCAGCATCACCTGCACAGCACATCCCAACATCACCTGCACAACACAGCCCAGCATCACCTATGCAGCCCAGCTCAGCACCACCTGCACAGCCCAGCATTACACACATATCCCAGCGTCACCGCCCAGATCGTTGCCCTCCGCGTGGTGCATCCACAAGCTCCTAGTGATGTCAGTGCAGCCGGGACTTTTCTACAATAAGCGGTTCCTCCACAGCCCCAGATGGAATAAGAGGGGGAGAGGGAGACTTGGAAGTCGAGCCCCTCTTCCCCCTCACGGGTCTCGGCCCGCTCATCTGGGGTACCCGGAGGATATATATGGGTCTAGTTACCACCAAGCATGTCCCTGCCCCCCCACACAATACACAACACCCAACAAACATAAATAAATAAATAAAGATCATCTCCATGTCAAATAGTGCCCCACATAGGGTGACACAGGATCTGGGAATCACACAGGATCTGGGAATCGCACAAGAAAGAAGTTAAACCCATATGATCTCATATAACAGAGATGATTAACATTTTATTAAAAAATAGTAGTATATATGGAGAAGATATGTTATATGGGTTAGAGGTATATTATTGTTATGTTGAGTACATGTGTATATATATATATGTGTATGTTTGTGTGGGTGTACATATGTTTGTATATATGTGTGTTATTACATATTACCAGTGGTTGACAGGTCACCGGGAAATCTACTCGCCACACGAGAGGGTCTGCTCGCCACCTGGTGCCAGGCGTGTGCTGCTTGGGCCAATGTTTACTCGCCCGGGGGTTGGGTCCACTCGCCCGGGGCGAGCAGGTGTGTGGGTTTGTCGAACACTGCATATTACTATATACGCTATATAAGATTCCGCTATGATAAATATCTGCTGTTTCGGTTTGGCTGTATACGGTGTGCTACGAGAAGGTCTATTATGTCACGTCATAAGGACTACATCAGTGATGGAGACTTTTCAGCACATGCGGACTCGTTCGATATAAATATATTTATCTCTATATGAAGAAGCGGGTTATATGGAGGATACATACAATACAATTTACATATTATTTGTCTCTACGGATTGAAATTACCGCACGTATTGTATCCATATGCTAATGTTTCTCGTGTCATATCTGCCTTATATGTTCGGGAAGATGGTGTGCAGACATATATATATACATGTTTAAAATTTCATAAGTTAGCTTAATTAAAGCTGTTTAGAAGATGTTCACATTAGATAAGATTACAAACATAAGGGCTCAACGGCCTAAGGTTACTGTTATTTTACCAAGGTTAACCCCGCTAACCCCATTACCAGTAATAGCACTATCTAGATTACAATCGGGATTCAAGGTTCATGGTCATTAAGGTCACTGTTAGTGGCACTGAGATGATGTCACTATCATTTTATGTTGCAGTTCACAAAATATGCTTTGCTTTTTCCTTTTTGAAAAGTGCCGGGGGAGATACTCCCCTTCGAGCATGTGTCCCCTTCATCGGTCCCCAAATATGAGGGACCGATTCCAAGACCCAGGGTGGGATATCTTCAACACAGGAGACTGGCCCATCTTTAAAATGGAGTCAGAAGACCCACCCTTTGGGCACAGGAGCTACTCTCGGGGGCTCCCGAGATACGCCCTTGTTTTTTGTTTATCCCTTTTTACAATTTTATTATTATTTTCTTTTTCCCGTTTTAGCCCTCTTGTCGCTTCCCCTGTCTTGTCTACCTTTCCCTGCCCTCTCCCTTTCCCCTCCCTCTCCAGGGAGCATGGATTCCACCCAGAGCGTCTAACCGACACGATAGTTTGGGACACATCCGCCAGAAACCTCAGATATAATTTCACAAGTAAGTATGCAGATCACTATATATATCATTCCCTGCTTCGTAATACATGGCGTTAACATTAATCTCTCACAATGTGAAGGGCTTTAATAGCCCAATCAAAAGAAAGATTGCCTTTACAGATTACAAAAGAAAACAAGCGGATGTGCTATTTCTACAAGAAACACACTTTAGTAATAATAGCTCCCCCAGGTTCCTAGATAGGGGCTTCTCCCAATTTTATACAGCATCAGCATCGGTCAAAAAACGTGGGGTAGCCATCGTATTTAACAACTCAATCCCATTTATTCTCCAGACAATCAAAAAAGATGTAGATGGTCGTTATATCATTTTAACAGGGACCATACATGAGCAGCCTATTACGTTGGCCTCCCTCTACGCGCCCTGTACACAGGATGCGTCCTTTTTTGACAGATTCTTCCGCCTGCTAAACTCAGCAGCTAAGGGATACACTATAATAGCAGGAGATTTTAACATCACAATGCAATCCTCAATAGACAGATCAGGGGGAAATGACTCCGATAATAAAAAAAGCTCAAAATTCCCTGCACAATGCCCTGAAAGATAATCAATTAGTAGACATATGGAGGGAGCTCCATCCTACGACAAGGGACTACACTTTCTATTCCCACCCACACACCTCATATAGCAGAATCGATTATCTCTTCGTTTCGTGCCACCTGGTCCCTAAGGTCAATCATACAAAGATCCATGATATTTCATGGTCTGACCATGCACCAATTGAGCTCAGGTGCAACAATATTCAGACCAATAGACCAGGCGCAAACTGGAAACTTAATGAATCCATTCTTAAAATACCCGAAACCTGCGAAACGATAGGTCAAGAAATAACTCAATTCTTTGAGATAAACACAGGCTCTGTGGAATCCCATATGACTTTATGGGAGGCTCATAAGGCAACGCTAAGGGGCATAATAATTAATCTCACTGCTAAAAGAAAACGAGTGAGGGATTCCAAAATTCGGACGCTCCAATCCAAATTGAATTCCCTTTCATCGAGTCATAAGACCAATCCCGATCCACTTACGACACAGGAACTTAAAGATACAAAAATTGAATTGAATATGTTATTGACTTCCCGGGCGGATAACTCCCTATGTTGGTCTAAGAGGAAGTTTTATGAAAAAGCTAACAGGCCGGATACGATGCTGGCGCGCGCACTGAAAGATAGGCAATCTAAGTTTAATATCCAAGCTATACGCTTACAATCGGGTGTACTTACGGCCAATCCTAAAAAAATAGTGGAAGAATTCGGTTCATTTTATGGCTCCCTATACGACGGTAAGAAGGTGGCACACAATAACAACACGAGCAGCGCACTAAGAGATTTCTTAGCCAGCTCAAAACTGGAGAGATTGACAGAGCTAGACAGAGAAGCTATGGGCGCTGACTTCACATTGGAAGAAGTGTCGCAGGCCATCAAGGAGCTTAAGCCATCAAAGGCACCAGGCCCTGATGGCTTTTCGGGGCTTTATTATAAGAAATTTTCCGAATCACTTGCTCCGAGGCTGCTCCAAATGTTTAATGCTATCTTAGCAAGAGCCCCTATTCCTGGGGACATGCTGCGGGCGTCTATATCACTTATACATAAACCTGGCAAGGATCCGCTAAATTGTAAAAGCTATAGGCCAATATCTCTAATTAATACCGATATCAAAATATATGCGAAATTATTGGCCAACAGATTAAGTCACATCCTACCCAGACTAATACACCCAGATCAGGTCGGTTTTGTTAAGGGGAGGCAGGCAGCGGATAACACCCGACGATTTATTGATCTCTTGGAATTGGCTAACAAAAATAACACACAAAGCATGCTATTAAGTCTGGATGCAGAAAAAGCTTTTGATAGGATAGACTGGCCATACTTAAAAGAGACGCTCGCGGCATTTGGCTTCGGAAATCGGGTGAGTAGAGCGATTATGTCACTATACTCAGGCCCAACCGCCAGGGTCATACATCAGGGCTTCCCCTCGGTCCCATTTCAAATCCAGAGTGGCACAAGACAGGGATGCCCTTTATCTCCCCTCCTGTTCGCCCTATGTATTGAACCCCTCGCGGCACGAATTCGAGATAGCCCGGATATCTCAGGGTTAAACGTTTACTCCCAATCACATAAAGCGGCCCTCTATGCTGATGATATCCTATTAATTATCTCCAAACCCCTTACGTCATTACCTAACCTGTTTGACCTACTAGATAAATTCTCCAAGGTCTCAGGTTTCAAGATTAACCAATCCAAATCTGAAGCTCTGAATATCAACCTCCCTAGACATACAGAGAAATTACTGAAACTAAATTTCAATTTTAACTGGCAAAAGAACTCGATAAAATATTTGGGGACCTATATCACCAAAGATGCAAAAAGCATCTATAAAGCAAATTATCCCAAACTGATCTGGACTCTAAAACAAGACCTAATCAGATGGTCTTCCAAGAAGATTTCTTGGATCGGAAGGATTCACAGCGTTAAGATGAATCTACTTCCCCGTATCCTATACCTCTTCCAGACACTACCTGTGCCACTCAAACTGAAGGACATACTCTCACTTCAGTCTGGAATATCTAATTTTATCTGGGGAGGTAAAAAACCGAGAGTAAATAAGTTATCTATGAAGAGACCTATTTTAGCGGGTGGCCTAGCGGTACCCTGCCTGTTGTCATATTTTAAAGCGGCTCAATTAAGCCAGGTCATACAATGGCATTCCGACCCCAAATTAAAAAGATGGGTTGAGCTCGAACATGCGGCTTGCTCCCCTTTAGAGCTTAACAATTTGATTTGGCTACCTAAAACATCAAGGAAAAACACTATTTTACCGCTCACCTCAATAGCTAACTCCTTATCTGTTTGGGAAGCATCAAGATTAAAAAACTCACTTACTTCAGCAAATTCCCTGATGTCACCCATTTGGAATAATCCTAGCTTTGCACCGGGTCTTATTGGTCATAATCACTCAATTTGGAAACAAA
This sequence comes from Ascaphus truei, assembly GCF_040206685.1. Lineage (NCBI taxonomy): Eukaryota > Metazoa > Chordata > Amphibia > Anura > Ascaphidae > Ascaphus > Ascaphus truei. Next base: position 115,360,417 of record NC_134487.1, read on the forward strand.
AAGGCTATACTAGACTCAAAGATCTGGAGGGCCATGATCTAAAAATTAAATCTTTTGACCATATCAGACTAGAAAAAGACATCCCCCACACTGAATTCCATAAATACCTCCAGCTCAGATCATTTTATAATAAATTTGCCCCATACCCCCCATTGGCGAATTTTGAAAAGCTCTGTCGGGCAGAAACCGACACTAAGGGACTCATATCTACGATATACAGAGAGGTAATCGAGCCTGCAATCTCAAAGCACCAATCACCTACATTCCGTACCCAATGGGAAAGGGACCTAGGGGAGACCTTGGACGACGAAGAGTGGAAGGCTATATTCCTAGGAGCCGCAAAAAGTTCTATATGCACCACACTGAAGGAGAACGCATATAAAGTTCTTATGAGATGGTACCTCACCCCACTCAAATTATCTAAGTTTATACCAGGGTCCTCCCCATTGTGCCCTAAACAATGTGGATGAACAACTGACCTGTTACATATGCTGTGGTCTTGCCCGCTGATATACCCGCTATGGGAAAAGATCAGAAATTGGATCCAGAGAGTTTTCGATCTCACTATTCCCCCAGACCCGTGGCTGTTTCTCATGAACAGACCCCTAAAGAACCTATCAAAATCACACAATAAACTAATTGCACATTTTGCTCTAGCTACGCGGTGCGAGATCGCAGCACTATGGAAACGCCCCGATATTCCAATTATCCCAAAGATTCGGAATCGTATTTGGTTTATCTGCCAGATGGAAAAGTTAACGAGCTTAGTTAATGACACTGGTGACAATTATCTAAAAGTTTGGGCCCCCTGGCTTGCCCAAACAGACATCCCTGGGGTAGAGCGTAACACAATTTGGCTATAATAGTAATAAATGCGTTCTCCTTTGGGGGCATGAGTAACCAACCCCACACCTAGAACCTCATACTCCTTACGCCCAATCACTTATTCTACAGAAAAGCCTCACTAGTTGATACATAGTCCTCACGCTGTCCTGGTGTTCCCCAGATGTATTCTTATTCTTGTCCTTGGATACACCTTCCCCCTCTCCTTCCCCCCCACCCCCTCCTTTGTAATTTATTTTATCATATTTATGAACATAGAAGAGTTTAATATTAATAAAATTGTATTATTTTGAATATTTACCCCTCCTGGATTTGCCTCTGAACACTTATTTAGAAAAATAATGTTCTCTATTACTATCATTATTTAAGGTAGCGTGCAAGCATCTGAGGGTTCTTTTTATGGTCCTCTTGACCATTTGGTGTTGTATCTTTTGCATTCTGTAAGAAAGGATGCCTATATCTGAAGCCACAGCCCAAGCACCCACTGAAGATGCATGTGTGGGGTGCGATCTCTGGACATGGACCAGGATGGTTAATCATATTTGAGGGTGAAATAATGCACAAAGTCACATGCTGTAGCTTTATGCACTGTATAACTGTAGTGTATTCTCTACCCTAATAATAAGCTTTTTCTTTATTTTTTCTTCTCTTGTTCCTTGAATCATGGATAAAATATTTTTCCAACAGCAAATTGTCACCCATGTTGTTAAATACATTAGGCAGGATTTTCCATCTGTTGGTCACCGGTTCCTCCAGGACAATGACCCTAAACATACCGCCTCTACATGCCTATATTCTTGCGAGAGGGATCAACTGGGTTAAGATGCCACTGGAGTAAGTGCTCCAGTGTACAGTAACAGTTTCTCATTGGTTTAAACTGTTTTATCTGTTCAACTAATTGTGAGGATTCGGTGGTCACGGCAGTCGCAGCGTGCCCCCCCCTTACCTCCTATTGCCCCTGCTGCCGTGGGATGGCCTTGCCGCCGGTCCCACCCGGTCTCCATGGATCTAGGGCTTCCCCGCCGTCCCTGATGGGCCACCGCTGCCCCACAGGCAGCCCGCACTCAGGCGGCTGCCATTTGTCCTTGGCGTGTGCTCTCCGACATTACAGAGCGCGCGCCAGGCGAAGATTATTTATTCACTGCTCTGGCAGTGAGACCACGCCCCTAACACACATGCAGGATATTAACCAGTGCTAAAGCTGCTCCCCTGTGTGCCTATCAAGGTAACCAATCCAGGACAGATCCTCATGCTCCTCCAGGCCTGCCTCCGCTTTCTATTGGTCAGCCGCACTATATAATGCCTGTTGTACCACTTTCACATTGCTCGACATAGTTTCCACTTGTGGATGTCTACTTGGGTTTCGTCTTCTCTTTGCTACGCGGATTACGACGCAGTTTGGCTGACTACACTCTCTGGCTCTCGACCCCAGCACCCTCATGACTACGCTGCTTCTCACGTCCCTCGATCTCAGCTTGGACCTCAACCTTCAGGATCACTCCTTTCCCTGACCTTGGCAAACGGCAACTACTACGTCTCTTCTTTATCTGGTACCAGCAAGTGTTGCTATAGCTATATCCACCTGGCTTGCAACACCAAAACCCCACACTCCAGACACGCTCCTTCTGCTGTGGGTGCGTGCACATATACATCCCACCTCAGTACAAGGGACGGCTCTGGTCTGCGGGCAGCACCGGCGTAACACTAATTGACCATTTTATCCCCCTCCCATTCCAGAGCACAGATTTGCACCACATAGAAATGTTGTGGCATGCGCTGAAGGATCATATAATAAAGGTTATTAAACCATCCAAGAAGGCAGAATTAATAAAAGGAATACAGAGTTTCTCTACATTCACTGTACACAAATGCAACAACTATATTGACATATTTGCAGCATTTTGCTCGTACTTTTAGAGCGTAATGGGAACGCTACAGGCATGTAGTAAGGTAAGTATAGTACACGTAAGTATGGTACTGACAATAACCTGGTTAAATGTTAGCTTTACTCTACAGTATATTAAAGGTAATTAAACGTTAACCATTTTATGTCTGCACTTACTCTCCACTTTGTATATATTATACAGTATACAGTATTTGTATTGGACACGTGTATTGCCTATTATTTCTAAAAATTCATTATAGTTTACAGGTACGTTAAATTATAGTTTATTAGTTTTGTGTGGCTGTCAATAGTGTTAAACAGTCAAGGCCTTCAATTCACTAATCCTGCAGCCTTTTTTTTCTTTCACAGGCGATGCAGCACTACTGGAGGGGGGAGGGAGAGAATATCCAAGCTTCTAGTACTGTGTGCATAATAACAGTCAATAGTTTGTCCTAATCCCCCCTCTCTCAATGACAAAATAAATCCAAGGTCGTTTACACCGGGTGAGCTGACTCAGCTATACCCATGGAATTAAAAACCCCAATACCGAAATCCTGAAACAGTGTGTCTTTGTGTGTGAATGTTGTAATTTGAGGGTGGTGTGAGGGCGAGGAGAGATGCTACTAAATTAATCCGTCTGTCTAATGCTGCAATGAGTTTGCAGGATTACAGTAGAAATATATCCTTGGAACTGATTTAAAATATAATAAAAGTTATCACTCCCTTGAGAACTTGTGTGTGTGTGTGTGTGTGTGTGTGTGTGTGTGTGTGTGTGTGTGTGTGTGTGTGTGTGTGTGTGTGTGTGTGTGTATGTGTGTGTGTGTGTGTGTGTGTGTGTGTGTGTGTGTGTGTGTGTGTGTGTGTGTGTGTGTGTGTGTGTGTGTGTGTGTGTGATATTTCCATAAACAGTATGAAAAGAAGACAAAGCCTACCAAAAGTTGAAGGTATTGAATAGAAATCCCCCCACCAAAAAAAATAAATTACAGTACAGGGTACTGTATGCCACCTCATAGAGAAATATAAGGTCGTGATTTTATGAATGTAAAAATTGATGAAATATTTTTTTAATGCATCACAAAATGTTTTCTTAAACTCACTCATTTTTTAAGCCCTTGTCGAGAAAAAAAAACATATGCCTTTTATTTCTGACTTGAAATTCCCATTGGCAGTGAAGTCATTCTAGACAAATCACAATGCAGGACTTATCACTCATGTGCATGTGTGTGAAACCAGGCAAAATAATTACTGGAAATTTGTCATCCACACGGGGTACCCATCGCTACCCTATCTTGGGGGTATATACACGATGAGGGACAAGAGAGCCTATAAAGAGGAAACCTAATCCTGCAGAGACACCAATTGGAGCTTTGACATACACATGGCTGTGTAAGTCACTATTGTTACCATCCATTAACCCCCCAGCTATACTGTGTTACAAAGCATTGTGCACTATACTGTATAGGTTTAGTGGCACCCACTGTGCTAAACATTTGTGCACTCTTTTCCTTCAGCTGTATGATGTACATCTGAGGGATCTTGTATTGACATTGATTCACTTGTCTCATTTTTTTATCTCTTTTGTTCTGAGCTCCCCTATCCTATTCCTACAACTACATTAGGATCGTGGGAGGATCCTCTTCAGATTGAGTTGCAACACTTCTTCTGGCCAGTATTGTACATTGCGTACATCCTGTACTGTATTTTTCTACGGCCTTATTATGCTTGTACTTTATTGTACTGTTTATTTATTTATTGTTTGACTAGATTGGAAGTGCCCCAGATATCTTCCTTTCAAAGTAATTACTCAGCCAAAAATGAAAGGCTCAAAGATAATGTGGCTTTCTTTTTTAAGGTCTCATGCCCGGAGGAGGTATTGATAATGAGTCGAATGCCTGTTGCTTGGCTTTGTGGTGGGGGGTGGGGGGCATGAAGTAGAGGAAGGTGCAAATAAATTGTTTCTTCTTGGTCTAATGCTGGAATGAGCATGCAGGATTACAGTAGCATTAAATCATTTGAACTGTTTGAAATGTAATAAACGTTTTCACTCCTTTGAGAACGTGTGTGTGTGTGTGTGTGTGTTTGTGTGATATTTCCATAAACAGTATGAAAGCAGACCAAGCCTACCAAAAGTTGAAGGTATTGAATAATAAATATAGAAAACAAGTTATTAATATTTATTTTGGGGGATTCTTAACGGAATTAATTACACATGTAAAGTCTAATTATACTTCGAATGAGCATGTGGGATTACAGTACAATTAAATCATTTGAACTGTTATAATATGTAATAAACGTTATCACTCCTTTGAGAACATGTTTGTGTGCGTGTGTGTGTGATATCTCCATAAACTGTATGAAAAGCAGACCAAGCCTACCAAAAGTAAAGATATTGAATAATGAATATAGAAAACAATTATTAATATTTATTTTGGGGTGTTCTTACCGGAATTAATTACACATGTAAAGTCTAATTATACTGCAAAATACAACATCATTGCTAAAATAAAAAAATTGTGATTTTAAGAATGTAAAAATTGATTGACTATGAAAACATTGCAGCATATAAGATTTTGTTTAAGACTCACAATTATTCTCTCCTTCACAAGAAAAATTAAATTGTCACTTTAAAAAAAAAATTCCCGTTGGATTTCCAAGTCCAATGTGCATGCGTGTGGAACCAGGAAATGGACATTTTATAACTATTACAATTTATAAATATGAACACAATGCATCGCATAATGTTTTCCATTAACCAGGAAGTGGAATAAAAGCAAGAAACATCACGCTGTGAATTTTTAGTACAGGTTATATGACGTAATTGAATTGATCACATATTAAAGTACTGTACAGTGCATAGTGTGTTGTCCAAAATAATAGCGTGGCAAAGTTTTAAAAGCGTGAAGCTGGTAATACTGACTGTATAAAACTAAAAAAGGCAAAATTTTAAAAAAGCTATATTAGAGTTCCATCAAAACTTCATCCTTATCTTTTGACATTCGATTTCAAACTTTCTTTTCCATAAAAAAATGATGCTATTATTTCCATTAGTGCGCATACGTCAAGTCGCGCTCTAGTGTGCATGTTTACAAGCATTGACATGGCAGGCATACACTACTGTAGTGTCATTGGGAATTAAATTAATAGTGTATAGTACATTATATTTACCTTCATTATAAACTTTGCCAGAATGCCAGAAACTTTGTAGAGATGAGCCAATGTCAGAGGTGTATTGTGCGTACAAGCTGGGATCACTCATGTAGTCTGCATTATTGTGTAACCAGCTTCCATTCACCTTGGTAGCTGGCATACACACAAGTGTATCTATTCCGGTCACGATTACCTAAATGGACAGGCATCCACAGACGGCTTTAGAGGGCTTCTTTCCCATGCATGCACACTTCGCCTCTTACCACGCTCACAATCGAGGAGGCTAGATTGCAGCCAGTGCTACAGAGCCAGCCCCAGCGCGCGGGACTGCCATCTGGAGGGAATCTGACATCGCCAATGTATACTCTCTTAAGTGGTGCCTGACAGAAGAGGATATTGCCCAGATCTGGATTAAAGTTTTATTATATGTAAGTGTTTACTTATCTATTTTTTGTATTGCACTATACCACTCTTACCTTGGTGCGCACTTGTGTTCTCTTTTTCTTGGTTGCCTGGCTCTGCCGACGGAGGTGGGGGAAGACACCTCGAACCACAGGAGCTACAAGAGGACAGAGAGGAATCACTTTTCCATATCTATAGGAAGCAAGAGCGCGGACTGAACATTCTCTGACTAGTCTGCATTATAGTTGACAGGTGCCTGCAGCAACTGGTAATCAGCTGGGGCCAGGTAGCAAGGATTGCGTTTCACCAGGTTTTCAGTGACGGTCGGCCCGTTATTGCAATAGTATTGGTAAATCGGTGTTGGTACCTGTACACTGCATGGTCAGGAACTATGAATCTTAAATAGATTAAACCTGACCTTTCTCTTTTTGAATTTGATATCAGCAAACATACTGGCAAAAGCTGGGAGCACAGACCAATAACCTCTTGTAATTCCTGGAGATGGGACTGTGTGAAAAAAGCAATCCTCATTAGTTAAAGTTTGCCTTATTGAATGCTTCCACACATGATGGTTCGGTGAAAATTTGAAAAAAATCATAGTTCTCAATGATATAATCATATATCTCTGCTAAAATCGCCTTCATATCTTTTCCAGCATTAATTGCAGAAAATATTAAATATGCATATCTACAGTTCGGTTTAGTATAAGGACTTTACATGATGTATGTCTATTCATCAATTGCGCAGGCAGCAATTGAGAATAATGTACAGAACATTGTGTTTAGATATTTAAATTATGAAATCGCATAAATTGGATAACGTCTTCAGCGACCAAGGTCAATTTACAATGGATCATTGTGGTAGACACTGTTTTTATCTGGTTTCTAAACACCTGCAAATTGACTACAGTACATACAATAACTAAACTATTCACTGGATAGTGCAAAGGGAATTCTCTTTTGCCATCTGGCGGATACGTGAGGAACTGCACCCAAATAAATCAGAATCCAGATAAATCAAGGAAATCAACAATGGTAAACCCAGGTGTGATTGGTGTGATTGGCAGTGTTCACGGAAGAAAAATGAGTGAATCCCGCGTGGAATATAGCAGACTTTACGGAAACAACTTCGAGACATGATCAGATAACGCCTCTGCATCTGTATATAATTTTTTTTAAATAAATGTATCTTTTTCTCATTTACCTGTCACTTTTATTCAAATCCTCTGAAGTTCTTATCTAGCACAATATTTTGTGCTTTCCAACTACCTTACCGTATTAGGCTATATATGTTTTTTTTTAATCTCTTATCATGCATTGGGAATCCATCATCACTGAATTCTGACTGCTAGAACCAGGAAACAACTAACGGTTGTATATTACATCAGTGTGACCATTATCACACAACATATGGACATTTTCACTAGGCGCCGAGTATATCCTCTTTTGTTTGTATAAATGTTTATCTGACATAGGTAGTTAGTCTTATATACTTAATGGCAGCCGCCCTTCACTAATTCACGGTGAACATTTGGGTCTTCACTTCAATATATACTTTATATAATTTGTTAGCGCTACACGATCCCCTTTTTTTACCATATACATACTGTAAACCTTTGCACCTTGCAGACACACTTACCAGAATGCCCTCCTACTGTCTCTATATGTCCTTCCTACCAAGAAATTAGATTGTATGCTCTTTGGAGCAGGGACTCCCTTTCCAAAATGTTATTGTTATGTCTGAAGCACTTCTCCCCTGTATGTGTTATTTATATTATTTGTTATCTATGTGATTGTCACGTGTATTACTGCTGTGAGGCGCTATGTACATACATGGCGCTATATAAATAAGACATACAATACAATACACTACAAATGTGAAATCTTTGACAAGATTTTTAGGATTTACTAACTTTTACCGCCGCTTTATTCAGAACTTTTTGCTTATGGTACTTCCACTAACGACTCTTCTTAGGAAACATGTTTCCTTTTTTGGGGAACTCCTGCCGAAACTGCTATTCTAGATTTTAAAAGGAAGTACTTCACGGCAACTGTATTCATGCACCCCAATCCTCAACAACCATTCAGACACCTCAGATTCTGCCCTTGGGGCAGATCTGTCTTAACTTTCTCCTTTGGATTCCTTCATCGATCCTGTCGCCTTTCTATCACGAAACTTGTCTAATGCCGAAATCAGCTATACAATAATGCAATAATGGAGAAAGAACTGTTGGCTATCCGAGAAGCATTCTTTGACTGGAGACACATTTTGCAGAAGCCAGAACATAAGGTGCAAGTATGGACTGATAATAAATGAACACTTTAATAGACTGCCCACGTAACAATCAACTTCTGTCTCATTAGCCTTATATATTTCTAATTTCTGATTCAAAGTAACTTACTGCTGCGACACACTTTATTCGAGCAAATACCCAGTATGTACCTGGCAGATACCTGGAATGCGCCGCTCCTCACCTCTGACAAGCCCCGTTGCGTTTGCCTTCCCAGCCACAGTTCATGCCTGGCTGACGGGCGGCTGATCTGTTAAATGATAATGATTAGGATTTAATAGGCTGCAATGCTTCGCTTGTCTACCAGATGGCATAAATTCATCAATTGTAATGCAGTATATATATATATACTGTGCAGTATTGCAGCCAGCGGGAATAAAATGCTTCAATCCCTGCCTGGAAAATAACGCAATGCACTCGGGCAGAAAACAGTCACAAACCTCAATACACCCGAGTATACCCGAATTCGTGGGACTAGCCGAGCTCGAATAAAGTGTGTCGCCAGTGTACAGACCAGGAAAGAATAATGAAAAAGTTAATGCTCTTTCTAGTAAAGATCTACCTACAACTTTTCTGATTTCTTCCGAATTGGTTTTACCTCCTACACAGGTATTGTCCGCAGTCCAAATATGTGACCATTTTCTTCTCTGTGTGAGATGGGCAACTAAAAAGGACAATTTTGCTAAAAAAAAATGTTCTATGTAGCCGACCCCGTAATTTCAGGATTCGGAGTAAGTGCCTATTGTTTATTAATAGAGTTTATGTTCCCACCAATGCATTAGATGTACAAGCTCTTCAATGGTACCACTATTTACCCACTCCCCGGACACAAGGGGGTCACAAAGACTGTTGAGTTGCTCAAAAGACATTTGTGGTGGCCAAGGCTTCCGTACGATACTGTTCAATTCATTTTTTTTCTGTAAAACTTATGCAAGCATGAAACAGACGTGACAAAGACCAACAGGATTGCTCCAGCCGATTGACTATCCTAATCAACCTTGGACATTATTGTCAAATTACGTCCCTCTGAAGGTGCCACAGTAATTGTCACAATCATCGATTTTCTAAACTTGCTCACTTTGGGCTACTTCTTCGTTTGCCCACAGCGCAAGGGCTGGGCCAAATTTTCTTCAAAGAAGTACAGGCATACCCCGCATTAACATACGCAATGGGACCGGAGCATGTATGTAAAGCGAAAATGTACTTAAAGTGAAGCAGTACATTTTACCCACTTATCGATGCATGTACTGTGCTGCAATCGTCGTATACATGCATAACTGATGTAAATAACGCATATGTAACAGGCTCTATAGTCTCCCTGCTTGCGCACAGCTTCGGTACAGATAGGGAGACAGTATTGCTGTCCAGGACGTGCTGACAGGCGCATGCGCGAGCTGCCGTTTGCCTATTGGGCGACATGTACTTACTCGCGAGAGTACTTAAAGTGAGTGTCCTTAAAGCGGGGTATGCCTGTATATCATTTACATGGACTCCAAAGTAAGATAATTTCCGACCGAAGATCTCAATTCATTTCCAGTGTTTGGTCTGAAATGTGTTGATTACTGCATATCCAAAATGTGCTGATGTCCAGCTATAACCCACAGTCTAAAGTACAAACTGAACATCTGAACCAAATCTTGCAGCAGTATCATCTGTGTTTATCATTATAAACCATCCACCCTACTATGAAAAAAAAAGTAGTGCTGTCTGAAACATATATTTGTTTAGTAAATATGTTTGTTTTATTTCTTCCATATCTCTCTTTTCTTGTAGGGTTGCAGATGGAGTGGTCAGGCAGATGGGGTGCGATATGCTGTTATGTATTTTTTTTTTAAATATAAATCTTGTCCTTTTAATTGTGCATGGTTCTATAAGGCAAGGGTGTGCAAAGATTTTTCCTGAGCCCCCCTACTCAACACCCCCCTCCCCCTGTTTGGCACTGGTGTCAAATTACACATGAGGCAATGTGATGTCATGTTGCCATGGCAACACCCCGCGGCATCATTTGATGCTGGGTTACTATGACGATGCATTGTTGAGGGCAAGGTAAGTGAAGTTACAGATGACTCACGCGATCCCCGGCATTTAATTTAAATGCCTTTGGGGAAGCGCAGGTCCTCTGTAACCACCATAACCCCCTCCCCCAGAAAGTCTTGCACCCCCCATGGGGGAACGGCCCCCTGCTATAAAGCATACAGAAGTTGGACGGCTCCAGAGAAACGCATGCCATTTTGGAGGTAGTTGACTGAGTGGGAGTACTTCCGTGATTACAACATGAGAGTTAGGTATGACACTCAAGAATGATAAAATATGCCATTAAGTATATCCCTTTGCAAATTATTGTTATGTAAGGGATTTGTGAAATTTGAAGCCAATAGGAATTTGCACTTGTTCAGTTTAATGTACAGTATAACCCCTATTGTCTTATTTTAGTGTCAGGCTAGAAAATGTGAACTATCTAATACATTTCATCTGATTTCTCATGAAATGAACATGTTCTAGAAAGCCGGCAGATAGATAAGAACAATATAATGCTTACTATTTATAGATCTTATTACAGTTTTACTAAGGCATAAAACATTTAGTACAAATTACCTTTAGGCTTCTCTGAGATGTTCTTCCATAATCATTTTTCAAAATGATTTCCTGTGGTGTCATTTTCGTAATACACCTGGCTGTGACTGCCCTGTCATTATCTGTTCAAGGTAGCTATAAAATGTATGTCAATTTTCTTCTAATGTATTCAACAACCTCATTTGGATTCTGACTTTCAATTAAGATTATCACAAATCATTTCAACTCTACATCGAATGTGTTGCTACTATAGTATCATTCAGGTGTAGATCTAAAATTGATTTGATAAAGATAAAGCAAAATCAATTACCCGCTGTGCCATTTTTAGAAGAATTTTTTTTTAGTGAATGTGTTTTATTGAAAATAATTTGAGTAAGTAATTATACAAATATTTCTTGTAGAACTTCTGTCTCAAAGTAGTAGACAAAAGATTTTCTAGCAACAGTTATGCATTTCCCTCAAACCATTTCAGGTATGTTTTCTTAGTACATTTTTAAACCTACAGTATACCAACAGTATCATACAGTATATGAGCACGCAATTTTACTCTACTGTAGTGTTACAGAGTCACTATCTCTGTATGCTGGAGTAGTGCAGTGGGTGTGCTTTCCAGCATGCAGGCAGTTAAATTCCTCCTGGAGAGGCTATCTACAGGTGCAACCAGTAGAGCAGGGCTGCACAAAATACGGCCCGCGGGCCGCATGCGGCCCCCCTGGCCTCTCTGTGTGGCCCGCGGTGATTCTGGCCGGGCGCCAGTTAATTAATTAAATAAATTTAAAAAAAAAAAAGTTTTGCAGTGCGCGGGGGCAGAAGCAGCATGAGGAGGATGCAGGATGCCGGGGAGGTCAGAGCATGCTGGGTGCGGGGCTTAGTTCCGGGGAGAGAGGATGTGCTGATCTACAAGAGGTAGAGGTGGTGTGTGTGTGTGTGTGTGTGTGTGTGTGTGTGTGTGTGTGTGTGTGTGTGTGTGTGTGTGTGTGTGTGTGTGTGTGTGTGTGTGTGTGTGTGTGTGTGTGTGTGTGTGAGAAAAACGGGCTGGTGGGGGGTGGGTGTGAAAAACGGGCTGGTGCAGAGGTGGGGGGTGGGCTGCTGACATGTGAGGGGGGGTGGGCTGCTGACATGTGAGGGGGGGTGGGCTGCTGACATGTGAGGGGGGGGCTGCTGACATGTGAGGGGGGGGTGCTGACATGTGAGGGGAGTGGGCTGCTGACATGTGAGGGGGGTGGGCTGCTGACATGTGAGGGGGGGTGGGCTGCTGACATGTGAGGGGGGGTGGGCTGCTGACATGTGAGGGGGGGTGGGCTGCTGACATGTGAGGTGTGTGGGCTGCTGACATGTGAGGGGGGGTGGGCTGCTGACATATGAGGGGGGGTGGGCTGCTGACATGTGAGGGGGGGTGGGCTGCTGACATGTGAGGGGGGTGGGCTGCTGACATGTGAAGGGGGGTGGGCTGCTGACATGTGGGGGGGTGGGCTGCTGACATGTGAGGGGGTGTGGGCTGCTGACATGTGAGGGGGGGCTGCTGGCATGTGAGGGGTGGGTGGGCTGCTGGCATGTGAGGGGTGGGTGGGCTGCTAGCATGTGAGGGGGGGCTGCTGACATGTGAGGTGCAGGGGGGGAAGTGATGTGAGGTGCAGGGGGTGTATGATGTGAGTTGCAGGGGGGAAAGAGTGTCATTGAGAGGAGGGGGAGAGAGTGTCATTTAGGGGAGGGGGAGAGTGTCATATTGAAGAGAGGGAGAGAGAGAGTGTCATATTGAGGAGAGAGAGTGTCATATTGAAGGGAGGGGGAGAGAGTGTTATATTGAGGGGAGGGGGAGAGTGTTATATTGAGGGGAGGGGGAGAGTGTCATATTGAGAGGAGAGGGAGAGAGTGTCATATTGAGGGGAGGGAGAGAGAGAGTGTCATATTGAAGGGAGGGGGAGAGTGTGTCATATTGAGGGGAGGGGGAGAGAGTGTCATATTGAGGGGGCAGGGGGAGTGTGTCATATTGAGGGGAGGGAAAGAGTGTCATATTGAGGGGAGGGAGAGAGAGAGTGTCATATTGAGGGGAGGGAGAGAGAGAGTGTCATATTGAGGGGAGGGGGAGAGTGTGTCATATTGAGGGGAGGGGGAGAGAGTGTCATATTGAGGGGGCAGGGGGAGTGTGTCATATTGAGGGGAGGGAAAGAGTGTCATATTGAGGGGAGGGAGAGAGAGAGTGTCATATTGAGGGGAGGGAGAGAGAGAGTGTCATATTGAGGGGAGGGGAGAGAGTGCCATATTGAGGGGAGGGGAAGAGTGTCATATTGAGGGGAGGGGGAGAGTGTGTCATATTGAGGGGAGGGGGAGAGTGTCATATTGAGGGGAGGGAGAGAGAGAGTGTCATATTGAGTGGAGGGGGAGAAAGTGTCATATTGAGGGCAGGGGGAGAGTGTGTCATATTGAGGGGTGGGGGAGAGTGTCATTGAGAGGAGGGGGAGAGGGTGTGATTTAGGGGAGGGGGAGAGAGTGTTATATTGAGGGAAGAGAGACATGGGGGGATGCTGACATGGGATGCTGACTTGGGGGGGGGCTGCTGACATGGAATGGGCTGGGGGGATGTGGAGGGGGTATTGTGTTTTTGATGTGGAGGGTGGTATTGTGTGGGTGAGGGGGAGAGATGGGGGTATGAGAGATAGATGAGGATGATGATGATGGAGAGGTGCTGGAGGAGAGATGATGATGATGATGATGATGATGATGATGATGATGATGATGATGATGATGATGATGATGATGATGATGATGATGATGATGATGATGATGATGATGATGATGATTTAACCCGTGCGGCCCAATTTTTTTTTCCTTGGAGCAGTTCGGCCCTTCTCACTTTACTAGTTGGGCAGGCCTGCAGTAGAGGGACTTCTCCCCAACAAGGAGGATACTGGTTAGTCTGGTTCGCAGGGATGCAGGGTCTTGGGCCCATCTGGGAATTACACCCAGGACACTAGGAAGTACTTAACGACAACTGTATTAATGCACCTCAATCCTCAGCAACCATTAATTGTAGAAGCAGACGCCTCAGATTCTGCCATTGGGGCAGATCTGTCTTAACCATCTCCTTTGGATTTCTTCATCCATCCTGTCGCCTTTCTATCACAAAACTTGTCTAATGCCGAAATCAACTATACAATAATGGAGAAAGTTCCCGACCTCTGCAATGTACCTCAACGATCCGCTCCTCTCCAATCCAGACAACGGCTAAGTACCTCCTACCATCCGCTACACTATCACACTGACCTCGGCAAGTATTACTGACTGTCTAGATCTTTCCTACCCCAACCCGGCTACCTCGACCAATCTACACTACAGACACGCCCACGCGGCTGTGGGTTGGTGTTATATAAAATCCCCACCTCGGCCTCGCGGTCACGTCTTGTTTGTGATGAGCACTCTGTTACATAAAGATCCACCTACAACTTTCTGATTTCTTCATAATTTTTTCTACCTCCTACACAGGTATTGGCCGCAGGCCAAATATGCGACTATTTTCTTCTCCGTGTGAGATGGGCAACTAAAAAGGACAGTTTTGCTAAAAAAAAAAATGTTCTATGTAGCAGACCCCGTAATTTCAGGATTCGGAGTAAGTGCCTATTGTTTATTAATAGAGTTTATGTTCCCACCAATGCATTACAAATACAATTTCTTCAATGGTACCCCTACTTACCCACTCCCCGGACACAAGGGGGTCACAAAGACTGTTGAGTTGCTCAAAAGACATTTGTGGTGGCCAAGGCTTCCGTACAATACTGTTCAATTCAATTTGTTCCTGTGAAACTTATGCAAGCATGAAACAGACACGACAAAGACCAACAGGCTTATTACCGCCGATTGACTGTCCCTTGGACTTTTATCTCTATGGACTTTATTGTCGAATTACCTCCCTCTAAAGGTGCCACAGTAATTGTCACAATCATTGATTTTCTAAACTTTCTCACTTTGTGCTGCTTCCTCGTATGAGACAGCGCCAGTGGCCTCAATTAATTTCCAGTGTTTGGTCTGAAATATGTTGATTACTGCATATCCAAAATGTGCTGATGTCCAGCTATAACCCACAGTCTAAAGTACAAACTGAACATCTGAACCAAATCTTGCAGCAGTATCATCTGTGTTTATCATTATAAACCATCCACCCTACTATGAAAAAAAAAGTAGTGCTATCTGAAACACATATTTGTTTAGTAAATATTTTTGTTTTATTTCTTCCATATCTCTCTTTTCTTGTAGAGTCGCACATGGAGTGGTAAGGCAGATGAGATCCAATATGCTATGCATTTTTTTTTTATATATAAATCTTGTCCTTTTAATTGTGAATAGTTCTTTAAGGCAGGGGTGTGCAAAGTTTTTTTCCTAGGCCCCCCTACCTGCTCTCCCCACTCCCTACTCGCCCCCCCTGCTTGGCTCCAGCATCAAATGATGCCGTGGGGTAATGTGATGTCACGTTGCCATGGCAAGAGACTGGAGGCAGGAAGGCTGCTGGAAGCAGAGAGGGGAAAAGCCTATCCCCAAACAGGATCGCCCATCAAGAAAAGGATAAACGCTGCAGGTCCCATTCAGAAGCATGAAACCCCACAGTGTGAATCCTTCCACACGTGCTGTCTCGTATTATTCTCCGCGGCCACAAAGGCAGGGGGTGCTGTACCTGGTATACCTGTGAGTGCAATCGCCATCCCAAGGGAAGGAGCAACGCGTTAGATCACGTGGGGTCCGTGGATCACCGTGTTGAAGACGGGACGCAAATACAGATTCTCTCCCCTGTACCAACAAGATATTATCTTGTAAGTAGGGTTTTGTAGTTTTAGATAGGGGCTTGTGACTTTACATACTGCGCAATTGGTGTGTCCTTTCGTTTCTGTTATTTCAGAATCAGTGAGGATATAACCCCAAGGACACCCTTACCCATCTGGAACTTTTTCATCAGTCCATCCACCTATCCCGAGAAGTCTCTTATCTCAGACTGTCTATATTGGACTACGGTATCTTGGACTTTATCATTAGCGCCGGGGACACTTATTTTGTGTTTGTATAATTGTTTAGCAGGTTTGGAATGATCTGTTTATGTAGCTCGCCTTGGCAGCTTATATTTTCACTCTTCACTATTTGGTTGATAATCACGTGAATTCACATTGTTTATTTCCTAATTGATATTAGTGTAGGTTAGCGCTTGTAGTGGGTTTATCACCTTGTTTGTTTGCTTAGGAATTTTCACTTGTTCAGTTTAATGTATAACCCCTATTGTCTTATATAAGTGTCCGTCTAGAAAATGTGAACTATAGTATCTAATACATTTCATCTGATTTCTCACTAAGAAATTAACATGTTCTAGAAAGCCTGCCGATAGATAAGAATGGTTCCTATTTATAGATCTTATTGCTTTTTTACTAAGGCATAAAACATTTAGTACAAATTACCTTTTAGGCTTCTCTGGGATGTTCTTCCATAATCATTTTTCAAAATGATTTCCTGTAGTGTCATTTTCATAATACACCTGGCTGTGACTGCCCTGTCATTATCTGTTTAAGGTAGCTATAAAATGTATGTCAATTATCTTCTAATGTATTCAACAACCTCGTTGGGAATCTGACTTTCAATTAACATTATCACAAATCATTTCAACTCTACATTGTCACAGGAAACACAATGTAGTTTTGTCCTACTGTAGTATCATTCAGGTGTAGATATAAAATTGATTTGAGGATAAAGCAAAATCAATGACCCACTGTGCCATTTTTAGAAGAAAAAAATTTAGTGAATGTGTTTTATTGAATATAATTTGAGTAAGTAATTATACAAATATTTCTTGTAGAACTTCTGTCTCAAAGTAGTAGACAAAAGATTTTCTAGCAACAGTTATGCATTTCCCTCAAACCATTTCAGGTATGTTTTCTTAGTACATTTTTAAACCTACAATATACCAACAGTATCATACTGTATATGAGAACAAAATTTTACTCTACTGTAGTGTGACAGAGTCACTATCTCTGTATGATGGAGTAGTGCAGTAGGTGTGCTTTCCAGCATGCAGGCAGTTAAATTCCTCCTGGAGAGGCTAGCTACAGGTTCAACCAATAGAGAGACTTCTCCCCAACCAGGAGGTTACTGGTTGGTCTGGTTCCCAGGCCTGCAGGGATACAGGGAATCAGGGTCTTGGGACCATCTGGGAATCACATCCAGGAAACTGAATTGCCACAGCATGAGCAAACTGCAGGACACAGGCCTGCTCCAAGGAACTGGAATTCCGGACCTAAGGAGGAAGCGGAGCTCTGAGGTGGCCAGAGGGTTTGCCTGGGCTCACATGGGACACAGTTCCCCATATAACAGATAAGGATTTTAATATTGTTCCCTGATATTGCATTGTGTGTTTTGGGGCTGGTAACTGGCTTAAGTGGCCAGCCACATAGCGAGGGCCTGTGCAGTCTATTAAGCCTCCAAAGGGGAGTAGGTTTTCATTTTATTGTTTGTCTTTTTTCTTAAAGGGACAGTGTGCTTATTATTCTGTTGTGTTTATGGAGAATAAACCACTGGAGTAAAAGCCTAACCCATTGTTTGGCCTCTTACTAACCCCTTCTGCAAGGCTATACTGCCACAGCAGGCACTATTTAGTATAACACAATAAAAACAGTAAAAAAAATTAACCAAGCTGCATGTAAAAATAGAATACTGGAAATTAAATCTTTAAATTTGATCGGATGATTCAAAGCAATCCATAAAAAAATAATTTAATGGTCTTTTTAAGTTGCCTCAAGTTAATGTTTGGTGCGGCTTCTTCAAAGAGTCTTTCCCATGCTTGTTGTGGGAATTTACCATATGTAAACTACAAAGTAGAAGAGTAAACATTGATTGTAAGCTCTTCAGGGCAGAGGCTCCTATTTCTAATGTTTCCTTTTATGTATGAAATGCTTATTCCCATTATGTCTCATATAATTATGTCACATGTATTACTGTTGTAAAGCGCTATGTACAAATAAAAATATATTGTAGTGCTGACGATTAGTCTAAAACAAACCTGGGGCAATCTCCAAAAAGAACCAGGTACATGCTGGGTACATGCTGGGTAAATGCTGGGTACATGCTGCAACATTTCACACATTTCTGCAGACAGACTAATGGCCCATCGGATTAACAGTGGGGGTCCCTGGCAGTCCCATTCAAACTGAATGGGACTGCCAGGAACCCCTGCTGTGTTAATCCGATGGGCCATTAGCCTCTGCAGAAATGTCACTGAAATGTACCCATCATGTACCTGGCTAGTTTAATGCAAGTTTAAGGCAAGTTTTAGCATACTCGTTGGCTCGTCTGTACATACCTACATACATGCATACATACATTAAAAAAATTACCTTGGGGTGTTACAAATTGAACAGTTATTACTTTGGCTACTGTCTCAATTAAAATGTCTTTGTTCTTTGAGGTGCTGACATGGGTGTTCTCCAGGATCCAGGTGGAGCAGGAAAAGGAGATTCACTAGTATTTCTTATTTTGTTCCTATTTCCCTTGGTAGGAAAATCATTGCAAAATCAAGTATTTGTTTCTGAATTGTGTGGACACCCCTACAGAACAAGCATTACAAAATAGATATAAACTAATATAAATACTTTGGGTCAATTCATAACTACAGGTATATGTCAAGATAAAAGTCTTAAGAATGCAAATTGTCTATAGAAGGATTTACTAAAGTCTTCCACCTGCAAAACTGATAAATCCGGTGCACATACCTAGTTTTGCTCCAAACGGGAATAATTCCATTGCTTCCAGCGGGATTCATTTTTCATGGTAAATGTTATAAATATGGTGCTATTTTTTATGGACTGGTTTTGCCCTAGTTTTGCAGCCCTGAGACTTTAGTTAATGGACGCTTATGTATCTAAGTCATACAACCAGGTAAGATAATTGTGAGATACATGGTATGGAGAGTAACATAGAGATTGTATACAGAATATGTAAGCAAAATAAAGCTTGATATTGTGTTGGTTACAAACATTTTCAAACAGCGGCAGAAAGTTTATTACCTAATGTATATATTATGATTTGCAAGTAAGTAACATACCCATACTGTACATATTTTACTTATATTCACTGTTTTTACACACATGCAGTGTATCTACAGTACAGTACAATGATGGAGGCATTATATTCATTAATGGATGCAATTATGATGACAAATATAATTTCTTGCATACAAGACAATAACCAAAGACATGTCTCTGAAACAGGACAAATAGCAATATATTACATTACACTACAATACACTACTTATGTAATACACTTTAGTTTTTTTCCATACATTCATCAATACATAATCCTTAAACATTTTGGAAAACTAATCAGAATATATGAGATGTTGGCACATGAAATACAGATGTATGTCTTTAGTGCATACATGTGAACCATATGTATTTCTGACTGAATTACAGTAACATACCTAAAAAAAAAACATTTTGGTTAATACATAGCATATTTCTTATCTTAATGTAATGGGAAAGGAGAATATAAGAAGTAAAATGGAAACAGTGATGATTTATAGACCATCAACCAACATTTGCTGTTGATTTAGTCTCACTTACACTTAAAATTTATGATAAGGAAAACTTTATTAGATATTGAGGTGCTAACTTGGTAATATATGAGCCGCTTTGTTAAACACGAAAAAGCTATTTCCCTTTGAAAACAGTCATATTTTCAATTTTAAAAACTTTTTGTAAGGCAATTTGGAATATCCTGTTTTTTTCTCTTCTCTAAATTAGGTATTAATACATTTAGATAACATACAGATGCAGCGGCCATTATCCAAACATTTCAAGGGTTGTATTCCTTAGCATACCAAGTCAAGATGCGTGATGTCTTGAAATTTTCCCACGTTAAGTCGTGTGTTTACTAGTGTTTTTATCAGGTGCAGAAAATTGCAGTTTAGCATTGTCTGCAATACCGTCGAAACTCAAGTGGGCGACCGCGAGTTGTTGTCTTAAAAAAATTAATTGTATGTAGGAGGCGGAAGGAGGGGCTTGGGTTAGATTGTAATTAATCTAAGCGACCCGAGTAGGAATACAGATGGTCGTATACAAGGTGAGATACAAGGTGAAGCGGTGACCCAAGGAAAAGAAGCATGCAGAAGAGGTATTTACAATCACACCGTACATTATGCAATCCAGATTTTTGGGGGTTTGGGGAGAAAGGGCATGACAGGTTTGGGGAGAAAGGACATGACATGGGGAGCCATACATTATGACTACAGTACATTGTGACTACTGTATACATGAAAACAACTAAAGTATTAAACCATGACGCCAGTACAGTCCATTGTTAAACAGTATCTTCTAGTTTTTCAGGGGGGCTGGAGGAGAAAAAGCATGCATGGCATGGGCTACAGCACTTTAAAGTAGGACTAGAGGTTTAAAAGTACCTTGGGTTTTGGTAAGTTTGGGGGGAAGGGACATGGCATGCATGGATTTGAGCACTGGGTCTTACCTGGCAGTATTGCTGGGAGAGTTTCCTGCACCAAGAGTGGGGAGGGGGGTTCCTGCATGTTGTCTTTGCCAAGCTCCAGACATGCAAAATAGAAGACAGAAATAGAACTGGGCATATTTCTGAGGTAGACCAATCTGCTGATCTAATCTTGTATTTCTCCTGGACACTCTGGGGCGCAGGTCTCTCCGGGTGATGTCTGGGAGCTGTGCAATCCTGGGCGCTGGAGCAGGTGTGCTTTTGGCAATGGGCGGAGGTAGATGGTCAGGGAAGATGCTTTCCTCCTATCGTGGCCTAGCGCTTACCGGGGTTGTCATCTCCTCCAACAGAAGGGTATACATTTGTTCTAGAGATGGAGGGGGTGAGCATGGGGGGCCCATGGTGTGCATGGTGTTGGCAACTTGAAGGTCAAATCCATGGATTGAGAGGGTGCATGGGTAGGGGGGTATTCAGTAGTTCCTCCATGGAAGAATAAGGCACCTCTAGGCCACCCTCCTGCGTCGGACATACAGGGGCAGGGACTTGAAGCAAAGAATAGAGCCACGCGATGTTCCTCTCAATCTTATCAAGATGAACACCCATGCCACCCATGCACCTACAGTATCCATATTCACCATGGTCTACAAAAGACGATCCATCTTGGCCTCAATTCGGTCCCTGTATTGCTCTGTTGAGTTGTCAGTGATTTCGATACCACTGAAAATATCCAGCATGCAGGCGATCGAGCTGGATGTGCTGCAAGGAGTACTGGTGTCCCCCAGATGAACATTAGCGTGGCTGGGTGCTGGAGAAGGTAATCTGGGGGCTTCGGGACTTACATCAGCATTGCTGGGTGCAGTTGCAGGTAAGCTGGAGGTTTCTGGACGAGCATCGGCGTGGATGGGTGCTGGAGGAGGTGAGCTGGGGGCTTCGGGACTTACATCGGTGTTGCAAGGTGCTGGAGAAGGTGAGCTGGGGGTTTCCGGATGAGCATCGGTGGACAAAGGGACAGAGCAGGCGGATGTTTTGGAATCCGTGATGGTGGGCGATGGCAGTGAAAAGTCTGGGATATCCGATTCTGCTTTGGCAGGTGCAGGGGCACTTCTGTTGCCAGTCCCAACAGATAGATCATTTTGGATTTTGGCCATTTTCTTCTTCACATAAAAAGGGCCAGGCTTTGTTGCCTTGGAAGCCTTTGGAACCTTTTCTCCAGGCACCTTTGGGTTTGGCTTGAAAACAGCTTCCAACAGTCGCTTTCTCGTGGTCGGCACAGCAGAAGAAAGCAGGTTCCTTCGTCCGTAGAATCGGGGTTGATCCAAGGCAGCCGATGGAAGAATGCACAAAACAGTTTCTGTTCAAGAACTTGTTCAGATAGAGATCAGCGTGTGGGAGGCTATGCAATTTGTGTCACCTTTTATGCACTGTGTCCCTTTGATTTTTTTGGCGGGCATGCACAAGAGCTGCAGGTGTTAAAAGTGGGCATATACCTTAACCTGTCGAGTGAGGCCCATAACATTACAAATATACCATCACTTCTGTGTATTCAATGCACATTGAATATACATCGAATATACATTCTTCTGTGCTTGATTTATTTTCTATAGCAGCGATGCTGAAGAAAGTTATTTCAAAGGATCTCAGAATAAGAATACAGAACATGTACAAGAAAGGACACGGAATTTTTAAAGATCAGATGCTGGATACTGAATTCGAACCTGATTTAGCAAAAAGCACTGTCAGCTGTCAGATATTTAGCAAAATGCACTGTCAGACTGTAAGGAATCGGGGAACACGTCCTCTGCAATGTGTTCCCTCCTTACCTATTGTCTCTCAGACCTCCACACTGTATCCAGCGTGTGCGCGCACCCCGGCTATGCTTACAGAGCGCACGCGCAGCTCTTCTAATGTGCCACGGAGCTTAGCTCCGCCCCCTTGGACGTGTCTCGCTTCTCGTGCACGCGGCACGCACATGTGATGTCGGGCACCGCTTCCCAGCTGCGTGGCAAGCTACCATTAAGCCATTTGTCTCCTGCAGCCTGTCGCAGCTCCCGCTGGGGCCGCATCTCTGCTCCGCCTTCTGTTCTATTGGTTCCTGCTACACACATATACCCTGCTCATGCTCAGAGTCATTGCTGAGCATAACTAATTGTAGCCTTGTGCTTCCACGTCTGTTGTGCATTTCTCCCTGTCTTGTGCTTTCTCTCTGCAGCTTAACCCTACGTGTACCAACCGAGCTTGTTCTTGGAAACTCCTGTGGATATTGACCCCAGCTTACCCTCAACTCTGCTGACCTCTCCAACCCTAACCACGGCTATACGGACCATCACAATTCTGACTTCTCCAACCCTACACCACGGTTATACAGATTTTGACCATTCTGATATCTCCATCCCAAGACCTTGGCAAGTATCTGGACTAACCTACTCGCTCCAATCCAGACCCAGCTACGTTGACAATCCGCCTGCCAGCCACGCTTCCGCTGCTGGGAGTGTGTGGTTCAATACTTCACCACCTCAGTACCGGGGTCCTGTCTTGCTCGTGGGCAGCGCAAGCGTTTCAGTATGCACAGCCCAACGAATATGGACCCCCCTGAGGTGGGCCAAGACCTGTCTTCTTTCTCTGAACATTCCAATATTTAGACAACCAGATTGCTTCCCTGACTCAAAGTCTGGCAACACATTCTCTCAACCAATCTCAATCCAGAATTGTTAGGCCTGCTACTTTGTCAGTTTCTTAGATTGCTGTCATACATAGGTTTTAACTCAGGGGTCTCAAACTCAGTCCTAAAGGGCCACAAATAGGCCAGCTTTTATGGATATCCCTGCTTAAGCACAGGTGACTCATTCAGTGGCTCAGTCAAAAACTGAGCCACTGATTGAGCCACCTGTGATGAAGCAGGGCTATCGATCAAATCTGGTTTGTTGGTGGCCCTTAAGGACTTGGTTTCAGACCCCTGGTTTAACCCAAAGATTACTGTTTTCAATTTATCCATACATAGATTTTAGGTCATTATGAAACTAGTTAATTAAAATGTAATACATTTCAAATTCTCATAAACATAACAGATCACAATTTAGACAGAACATAAAAAATGCAATATTAAACTAATTCATCCCAGTTTAAAAAATAGATTAATATTTTGTTCACAGATACACCCATATAGATGGGCACCACACTTCCCCTTATACGTTTTTAGTTGTGGCTGTCATCTAAATTCTGTGTCATATTGCAAGGGTAAAGAAGCAGTTTACTTATTAAGAATGCTGAGGACATTTCGTAAGAAGATTACTTGACCTATGGATGATCTGTATACAAGCATCTCAATAAAGACTATCTGCATGTTATACTGGCTGTAAATTGCTCTGTGAATATTTAGTTATTCATGTTTGTCCCTATGGATAAATTTGTCTCTTGTCATTTTCGACAGCATGTTATAATTTATATAAAGTAACTATTTGAAGTCATTCTGGATTTACAGTGTTCTGAAAATGCTGGGGACCAATACTTGAACTAAACATTTGAAGTTTTCACATGTACAGTGCATAAAAGAATAGAGCACAATTCTAAACTGTCCCCAGGACAGTAATTTTGAAGTAAGACAGATGCACAGAAAAATAGCAATTTAGTGCATCTCCGTGCACCAATGTATACAGTAGAACCAATTTTTTTGTATTGTGAACATCATCTTCATTTTCACTCAAATAAAAATTACGTTATGTTGAGGATTGCAGTTTGAGGTGGACTTTGAATGTTGTCTTTGAATGGTGCACATATGTAACTCATATGTAATACGAGTTCAAGTATGCGCCCAATAAATGTGTCAAAATTGTCTGTCAAGATTATCATGTCATAGAATACAACTTCAAGTAAACACAAACTATTCTTAATACATTCTTGTATGAACATGATGCATACCATGCAGAGACTAAGAAAACATGCACCATTGTAAAATAACATGAATACAATGATTTTAGTTGAAGAATAGATTTTTTGGGACACAGTGCACTCTTTCAATTCGTTTATAAAAAAAATCATTCACAGACTATGATATTTCTACTGTACCGTACAGTATGTTCCTGATGTATTAAGTCTCCTCCCAGGACTCTTCTCGCTAAATTCTGTATAACTATTATACACTATGTAATGGGTATTCCCCCACCCAATAGCATATAGCATGTGTGCGGGGAACTTAATGTTACAGGTGTGGTGCTTTAACTGATAGGCTCACAGGAGGCCTAAACCTCCGCCACGGGGAGCTTGGGGCACTTATAAATAATAGGAATAACCTTGTACTCGGTGCAGCGCCTCCACCTGCGATGGCTCCCACCGGAGGGGGGAGTGGTTCGTCGCAGGACAATATATATATATATCACACACACAGCATGTAAAACAACCAATAACTTTACTGTAGCAACCGTACTTATTCATATATATATCAACAAGTGTGCCTCTCTAGAGGAGACACTAACTACTGCGTCTCACAGGACGCTACCCCCTTTCACCGGGTGATCCCACCCCGTGTCCAGTAACCCCCACACAATATGTCCCTTCACGTGAGATAGATATGTGTGACTGCGCAGCCACTAGTCCCGTGTAAATATAATAGAGTATAGTTGGTGTACTTGGTGATGGTTACCTGACGAGCACTCCAGTGCCCGGGCCTGCCAAGGAGCTTCACAAAGGATCCGATGACCGCTGACCACAGGAACTTCCATCCGGGGCAATCCCACCCGGATGGCTGCTGCAGCGACAGCAAAGGTCTGAGCCCAGACCTCTGGATGGACGCGCAGCGTCCGCTGTGTCCCTAACTGACTCTGAATAATAAGGGGCAGGGTCTCTAACTTGGGGCCTGTCCCTGAAACACTCAAAGCTACTGGTGACTCAGGGCTATCTGGGGCCTAGGGGGCTGCTGGCCTAGTGCAGGGCTCCTGCACCCTACCTGCTTCCCCCAGCTGCTCCTGCCGCCGACTGCCTAACGTGCTCAGAGCCCGCAAAATGTATCTAATCTCCTCTGCAGGGAGATGCTGTAGCCCTATTGGCTCCCTGGGGTCATGTGGGGCGCTCCTTAGGCTCATGGGATATGTAGTCCCATCTAGAGCCCTCTGCTGGTTGGCTGTCAACCGCGCGCTTCTCTTGCGCATGAGCGAGCTTCCCTGCTGGAGATGTTCACAGCGCATGCGCGAACTCATATGAAATGGCGGCGCCCTGCCGCCCTGCTTCAGGAGTGCCGGGAGCCCTCGCAACGTGATCACGGCCCTGGCAACCGGCCGCGCACGTCCCCGGCAACCCCCCTGAAGCAGGATCCTCACCGCTCCACCTTGCGATCGGCCGACGCGACCGCCAGTGGGCTCGGCGGCCCCCGCGATCGCCAGCAAGGTGAGGGGGGTTGACAGGCAGGGGGAACCTGGCTACAACTATATTTCACCTTTTCAAAAATTCAACTCAGACCTTTTTTTCAATGAGCAATTCTCTATAACTTTCAGACAAAACAAATTTAAGAACACAAACATACCTTGCTCAATGCACTCATAATTTACCCACTTTATTGTCAATCAAAAATGTACACCATTTTTGCTTGGTTGACAGTTGGGTGCTTCTTTATGGTCTGTTTTATTTTGTTCTTATTCCATTCATAGTGTAGTAAGGTTGTTTTCTGCAGTTGACAATGTTTCAGAAGAACGTTGATTTTCTAGTTGACGGGAGACTTCCATAAATCATCAGTTCATGTAGTTTTCATATACGTGAGTCATGCAGTTGTATATTTTGGTTCATGGAGCACAACTTTTGTGCAAAAATGGAATTATTTTATTTGATGCACACATTTTATGTGGTAATTTATTTTTTATTTCAGAATTCCCCCCCCCAAAAGTGGATGACCGTCCCATTGCACAGTTTGTTATTTTGCATGCTAAGCTTAGAATAACTTATAATCATGATGAAACTGTTTTTCTGCCAACCTTTGTGATTCACAGTTGCTCTCTCTACAGTATATCCAGTCTTTTTTGGGTGCATTTCAAATGCAGAGTAACACTTATCTGTTTCCATATGTGCAATAGAAATAAATGTACAACATTACATTAGTCTCTTTCTTTTACCTCAGCTTTCATAAAACCCAATTCCTCTTTCAGTACACAGCAGTGCTTTTGTTTATTAATACGTTTTAATATATTTTATTATGTGTTTCACAGCTAAAGAAATGAGGTGGTATATTGATGCTAGAACATGAGTCTATTAGCATCCTATGATTTTAAAAAAAATCATGTGGTTAAGTATTGATAACATTTTTAATTGTTACATTTTGATCATATTATGTTTTTAGGATCTATAAGTACAATTATCAAATTCAAAGTAAACTATTAATGCTAAAGTAAAGAGTGAAAACAAACAAATAAACTACTTATACATACAGTATATAAACATATGCTGGGCTTACTAAGCAGTCTTCTGCCATAAGGCAATGAGCTGTTCGCAGTCTTCCAACTTACTGTTAGTAAACATGGCTAACTATGTTTTCCAGGTGTTTTTAATTTCTTAGATAGAAGGATATAATAAACGCAAATTAATGAATTGCAACAACAATGTGCTGAAATGTGTCTGGCAGTGATACAGCACCCAATAAGACACAGTCCCTATGTCTAAACAGCGAACAGAAAAAAAAAAAAAATGGGCGCAAAAACAACCATACCAATAGTGAAAAAATGTGAATAAGAATGGCTTACACTATGGCAGAATAGTAGAGGTCTTGAGATTGGATTGTATTCCCTTGGACGGAGGGAAAAGAAAAGAGAACACAAAGGTGTAATACTATAACAAATATTTATATTGATAAGGAACAGATGTACACTCACAAACATGAATTCTTTAATAGCAATATCAGGTATCTGGATGTAGACTCTCCTGGTCCCAGGCAAAGTCCTCAGTAGTGGACATTTTCGTTGGATATTGCCTCTGAGTTTACCAGATCCTTGAGCACTAGCGTCCTGGCGGAGCCGGATTCAAAGAGGACCCGCATGGTCCCTTCAGCAATCAGAACCTGGAGTAGGAAAGGACAAGGTCCCTCTTTCAAGTGGGCTTTCTCGGCAAAGGAGCAATGCATCCAATGGCAGTTAGAAGGGTGGTGTCCTCGTTTTCCGCAGCCTGTACTGCAGCCTGTACTGCTGAACGGCTCTGGTCATAGTCCTTGTGTGATGGTTCTTTGAGGGATGTAGGCATGTGGAAAAAAGGACTTGGTGGATTTAGTGGAGGACACCTCTCTCTAGAATCTACATCTGTGCTTTGGTTCCCTTGCATTGGTGCCTTCCAGTACGGGCCGGGCATTTGCATATAGGGCACATCTCTCATCACAGACCATTATTACACATTAATTCAAATGTTAAAATGTCTTCCTTTGCTGTTGCATTCACCATACTGACTGAAGGCTTCTTTATTCTGGTGAAAAAGCCGACTAGCTTTCATCCCTCTATAAGTAGCCTGTATGACCGTTGTGAGCATTTACACACATAGCTTTCTCGCTCCTTTCTTCTTTGTACACAAGCTCTGCAGTATTTCTGAAATGTCAACACGCTTTCCTTCTGTCAGAGTCCACTCTGATTTGAGAAAGTTCTAATTGAATACATAGGGATTTCCCTCTTCATGCTTATTGCAGCCTCTGACCTTTCCAGTGCTAACAACAGCTGTAACATTTCATGTTCCGTTTGCTTCTTTAGATTTTTTTACTTGAAGCTTCTCATTTCTTTCACTGACCTGGTCTCTCAAATCTGAAATATCCTCTTTCAGATTTCTGTTCTCTCTTTTTACAGTCTTGAAATATTCAGGCTATTTTTATCAGTATCCCTCAATTTAGACACCTCTGTGCTGAGACCCAGGACCTCCTGGTGAGATACTTCCAGTTTTGTGCTGAGAATGTGAATCTTGTTCTGAGAGACTTGCAGCTTTGCTCTGAGATGGCAGACCTCCTGCTGAGAGACTCCCAGCTCTACACTGTCAGGTTCTAGCATGCAGTGCCCATGAACATCCACTGGGAATGCTGCTGCTGTTGCTTCCAGACTCTGAAACCTGACTCTTTGCACCTGTCCCATGCCTCCAGCCAGACCTATATAACCCTCAATTTCCTGTTCCTCCCTTGCCTGTGTATACTGGTTCCTCCAGCACCTGCTAGGTTCCTGTATTCACTGCTGCTTTTATGCTCTTGCTAATTGCTGTTGCCCTGTTCCCGAGTCCCAGTCCTGTTCCCAAGTCCCAGTCCTGTTCCTGTCTCCTCGTTGGCGACCTCTGCTTGTGACCCCGACCACGCTGCCTGCTGTTCCTGCCACTGGGATCCACTCCAGCTGTAGATCAACCCTTGAAACGCTGATACGATGAGCCTTTTTCTTATTTACTTGTCGGACATTCATGCATCAGTAGTACTGAGCTCCACCTCATTGCTTGAAACTTCTGCACCCACTATGCTTCATTTGCGGTTTCAGTAGCTGACGATAATATGGGTAATTCAACACTTGCTGTCACCAGTCAAATTTATGCTCATAGAGACACGACTTATCCAGTTGATTTCTTCTATATTGGTGAATTTTCAGTCCTGCTGCAAAGCCATTTTGAAAACTCCTTTTTTCTGCACACGTGCTAGGGCAGAGTTAACTCCCAGACTCTGTACCTTGTGCGGGACACCATCTGTAGGAGTCTCCCAGACAGATTATAGGATTTGTCACTTCATCCAGCGTAGTATACCTTGGTTTTCTTCCTTGATGTATGGCTCTGTATTCTGGTGTCCTCTACACGTGTTTCTACCGCTGACCTCCAGAGGCTTTATAGCATCAATATTTTTCCTGTATATGCTTTTGTAGGTCAGCCTCGAAGCATTTTACTCATGTCGTGCAGATTTTTTTCAGGAATTGTTGCAAATAATTTTTTACCCCTTATGGTCTCCAGCTCCCCTTTTGAAATCCAAGGGCTACCTCTGGTATCCCACCGATAACACCAAATGTAGGCGATGTGTGCAGAGGTGAAGACAGTACACTTGCTTTGGGAAAATAAATGTAAGCTTTTATTTAGCAAAAATCTTCAACAAAAAAACATAGGGCTTTCCTCAGCCAAGGTGCAGCAAAAAAAAAAAGGACAATATAAAGTAATAATGTATAGGGCTATCCAAGGCCAAAGTTCAGCTTCTACAGCATATGCAAGTCCATATAAAGTATGTCTATATAAATGTCTAAATAGACATCTATATAGACATCTTGTGTCCCTTGGAATCAAGGACACAGGGATATGGCCTGCATCCCCTGGTGTTCCTAGGGATCAAGGACACATACTGTATGTGTGATCTATACACAGACCAGGGAGACAGCCAAACAGTTCAATTTCCTGCCTTTTTAAACCCCGATCTAGACTCAGTTGGGCTTGATAGAAGCCCTTCCTTCCTCCAGGGAGGGATTAACCACTACCTGGCTGACACTGAACAGCTCTAGCTGTTGTAAACAGGCTTGCCCCTGTTAGAATCTGTTATTCATGTGTTCTCTTTTTTTCAACATGTAATGGACCATGGAAGCCTTCCCCTTGTAGTTTAGGAGGGATACTACATTTTATATGGCAATTTATTTTAATTGACACAGTTGATGATATATGTATGGGTTTCTATATTACTGGATTATATCGTCGTTGTAAAGGTAAAACTCATTAAGCGCATTTTTTACTTTTTTAATGAAAATAGTCTTAGTAAACAAAAAAAATTCTAAGGACTTACAAAGACATCTAATCTTCAGAACTTGTCATATCAAAATACCTTCCTTTTTAAATACAAACATTTTCCTGTCAAAAAAAACATTTAATCACCAT
This sequence comes from Ascaphus truei, assembly GCF_040206685.1. Lineage (NCBI taxonomy): Eukaryota > Metazoa > Chordata > Amphibia > Anura > Ascaphidae > Ascaphus > Ascaphus truei. Next base: position 115,390,851 of record NC_134487.1, read on the forward strand.
TTCCTCAGTACTCAAACAATGTAGTTAATTACTTTTACCTCTACAACGACGATATGTACTTTTTGTTTATTATTTGTGTAAAGATATATGTAGCTACTGTATGTGTTTAATTTTTGATACTTTTGCAGTATCTGTGAGTTTGCACGCATGCTGATCTTTTTAATAATAGAGTAACTACAAGTAAATACATAAGGATTTATATAGACCTTAGAATATTTATATGAGGATGTCATACAGTAGGTGCCTGAATATATAAAGCCATGGACTGTAGCAACAGTATCTATGAACCCCTGAGGAACCTGTTATCACAGCGGAACATGTAGGGCATTGGTGAGAGAGGAAGAAGCAAAGGAGGGAAGTAAGAGGTGTACAAGCCAACCCAGGAAGTGACGTCACTCATCCCATCGAGGATTGTGCAACCTGGACGGAGGAATGCTGAAGGAGACCAGACACAATCGGAAAGACTAATCTTCTGTGTGGGGAACTGGCTGAGTACACAAACTGCTCCAAAACTGCTCCTAAATGCTTGAAACTCTGATTTGTTTGGGAGCAATTTTTATTTTTAAATCTGCTGAAAGTAAACTGTTTTTCATTACAGTATGTATGTCCTTTTTATTCTGAGGCACAATAAGCATTGTTGTGAAGAGCCTGGACACGTTTTACTATTGTGAGTGCATTGGCAACTTTTAAATAATGATTTTATTTAATACATATTGCACTATATACCTTTTTTCTTTCTTAACATACCCTGAAATAAGCCTCACTCCTGTTTGTTTTTGGAATACACATTTTTAAACGTACTCTTAAAATGCAAGTAAAAATTAAATCTTAGATTGGGTCTATAAGTAAGGGTAAGATAATTATTTCATAACTCTATGTATACATAGATTATCTGAATATATGTACTGCTCAAGTCCCATACATAATTTGTATTGGTTAATACAGTAATAATACTTTTTTACTTTCAGAGCTCGGACAAAGTACACAGCGCTGTACACCAGTAAACTAATAATAGCAGTTACATATTGAATGTATTGAAATAGGTAATAGGAAGTTAAGCACCCATTAACCAACTATAAGTATTTTTAAATACATTATTACAATTTCAGTGTTTACATGGACACCAAACACTTTGGATGTCTTTTTACTGTCTTTTTTCCCTTTATCATTTGTGATATTTCTGTTTATAGGCAAATTGTTCATTGGCATTTTTTTCTTGTTTTGTGTTAACTAATTCTGATGTGATCACTAGTAAAACTGGTCAAATGTAAAATAAGTATCTGATAAAAATTAGGCTTTGATCTGAAAACTTTTTCACAGCAAACTAATAGGTAAAAGTTAAGGGTGTTTCAGTCTAAGGAAGTCGATTGCATTGTTGAGATAATAAATGTGTATATTTGTTATGCATCTGCCTGCATACTTTAAATATAGTTTATTTTAATTTTATTTTACTATGTTTTCAGTCTATTTGGACATACTGTACTGTTTTGACGTGGCTTTTTTAGTTCCATTTTCAGATGCACATAATACTTGCCAGAGTTTACACATCTGCTTAGGATAGTGTTCCAATCCTGCTTGAACACACTGTACTTTTTTGCAGTTCTGTTTAAGATTTGCCAATTTCCATTCCGATGTGATGCAATTATCTGGATTCTGCTGATGTAACAGAATGAATTGGTATTCCATAGCTAGATAAATATAAGTTACTTTGACAAATTGAGTGAGATTGATCCATGTAGATAAAAGCGCTGGGGCACTCACAGTCGTATAAAAGGCATGCGTATTAGACAAAAGTTAAAAACAAGTACTGTATGAAACGTAGCAGGTTTTAAATCAGTATTCAAACATCAGTATTCAAGTATCAGTATTCAAGTATCAGTACTCATACATCAGTATTGAATCAATAATGATGTCACCTCACAATAGATTAACATGATAAATAACTGTCCCCCTAGAAAGTAGTAAACTACTGTACTTACAACACCTTGGTGAATACATTCTTGACCTTGACGGACCTTTCATCAGGTGCAAATAACATACTAACACACATTTAAATAAGCAAATATTGGCACGAAAATCTAGAACCATCACAAACTTCATTAAGTACAAAAGGCTACATAATATAACAAAATCAAACACATATCTCAATTGCATAAATATCACTGTGTTAAAAACAATAATAATGTGCAAAGGGATATTACCAACCTGTAAATGTGTTTATTAACTCACAACTACTGCAGTAAGACCGGATATGTTATCAGTGAAATGCTGATGACATATCCGGTTTTACTGCAGTGGTAGTGGGTTAATAAACACATTTTCAGGTTGGTAATATCCCCTTACACATCATTAATATTGTTTTTAACACAGTGATATTTATGTATATAGCATAGCCTCCCGGACGCTACTTTTTCCTGGGCCCTTCCAGTATCAGTCCTGTTAGGTGCAGGCAGTGGAGGGCTTAATTCCTTCTTTAGGCTCTGTGTGTGTATTGCAGACTTGGATACATTTCAGGTATCCAAGGACAGGCCTAGCAACTACCAGAGAGTGTCGGCCTGAGAGAAGGATACTGATTGGTTATCTAAAAGTGAGTGATCACCAATCAGTATTCAACTTGTTCTGTTATGGGGCAGGGTTTCAACCCCCAATCTCAGGTTATAAATTATGTCACTCTCCTAAATTCTGTGTGGTTCTTCTTGGTTGTTCCTGGTAGTCAGTCTTTCTCCTCCACCTGTGGAGCGAGGAGCCACTGTCTCCATCCCACCAGGAGATGGGAGGAGAGTGTAAGAGGCCTGACATGGGCCAAATGCCTGAGTCAGGGCTCTGACAGTCATGGGAGACAAGATATAAAAAGGATACCTCTATGCTTACTGTGTTACTACCATCTGTATGCAATAAAGCCAGTTGTATCAGAACCAGTGTGATTACTGTCTGCTGCTGTGAAAGAAGAACAAGGTGTCAGTATGGGCCATCCCCTGCCCCTGCAGAGAATCTATGCTGACTGGAGGCACTGCACCCCTGAAGAACAAAGGTAACTTGCAACCCTGTCCTGGTTCTCCCCATACCATCGCGGAGTACTCAGGCCTCCTGTTTGCCTACAGGTATGCAGCCCAACACCTAGACGGTATGAGAAGCAGACCCTCAATATCACTTAGGGTGGGGGTACAAGGGCTACATGTAATTTAGATATGTGTTGATTTTGTTACATGATGTAGTCTTCTGTACTTAATGGAGTTTGTGAGGATTCTAATGAACTTCTGGTTGACTAGATTGTGTGCCAAAATTTGCCTATTTAAATGTGCGTTTCTATATTATTTGCACCTGATGAAAGGTCCGTGTAGGACCTGAAAGGTTGTCTGTTTCTGCTACCCTCAGCAATAAATGTTTTCACTACGATGTTGTAAGTAGTTTACTACTTTCCCAGGGATGACTGTCATTTATCATATGCTGCTAGATTTTTGTGTTAGCTGCACAGATAGTTGGCTCCCTCCAAGAATTTTTATTCCCTAATTTTTACCTCACCATATACTGTAGCAAATCCAAATGGCATCACATTTAGCAGCACATATTCGTACTGTGAAGGAGCAAGGATTATTAGCCCTACACACTGACAGCCATTTCATGCAAACAGTTTATTTATCAAGGCATTGTTTGTAACTTTTGTCTAATCAACATGCTTTATACGACTGTGTGCCCCAACACTACCAGTGAGTTCATTGGAGTGGACTATCCCTAGAGTATATTAATCTCACGTACATAACCAGGAAATCATCTGAATTTATACAAGTACCTGTACTTTATGAACCGTGGCAGACTGTTTGCTTGTGGTGTGTGTAGTGTTCTGCATTCTTTCTTTGAGTGGGATGGATGTGGTGAGATAATACAAAATTATTTAGTACTTCAGCAGTAGGAACGAATTGGGAGAAATCCCTGATTCAGTGCTTCAAACACTAGATGTATACGAAAGTCCAATTAGGGAATGAGTGCTGATGATGACAGCAATATGTAGCATAAAGGTTAAAACCGAAACCAAGAATCATAAATCGGAAATAAAAGTCATCCACTACGCCCAGTTTGTGAGGAGTATTGCGGTATCCACCTCACCTGATCCAGCAGAAGATGTAAATCAAGGGCAAAGCAGCTGACTCATCCCCTTAGAACGGGCTCCGCAGCACATGGAGAACCTCTCAGCGGGCATATGTCAGAGGACTTCACCCCGTGTGTCTGATTTTTGTGGCCATTATGCCTAATAAATAAGCGATTCATTTTTTGCCTCCAGCCCTTGCCTATTTTTGCTGTGCTCTATTTTTCTTTTTCTGCTTCAGCAGTAGGTGAAAACTTTTTTTATCTGGACTAATAATTGATATTTTAGGACAAGCTTTTGAGAGTTCTATTCGCTTCAAGCAATACTTGATCAAAAGCGTTTCCTAAACATTTTCAGAGAGAAAGGGCCAATGATTAAAATAACTCCAAATAGATTCCCCTATACTAAGCATGAGATATTTGATCTTTAAATTAGCATGTTTCCCAGGTGCCTCTCGTGAGATGTCAAACCGTGGTGGTTTACTTGTTAAACCATGTATTGAGAAGCTTACACTATATTCTGTACTATTCTAGTTCTTCTTTACATAGAATATTTTTGAAATTTTTCAACATACCATTTTACCCATTACAACATGACTTGACATCATTTTTTAAATATAGGAAAAGACAGAAGTTCACAGAACTGATCAGAATATGTTAGAATATTTGCTTAAATGAGTAACATCCAATAATCTACCATGGAGTCATGGAAGAGAGGTGAGATATTGTCTCTCAGGTGTATAATAAATACAAAGAAAAGTGCAGAAAGAGAAGGATAGGAGACGACTAAGGCTCAGATCAACAAAAGGGTGCTAAGCTTCAGTTTGCCTTTACTACCATTCATATGAACAGAACCAGAGGCTTGCTAAAGCTTAGCAACCTTTTGTGGATCTGGGCCATAGTATTGCCCAGAAGACTCAGAAGCGAGATCCACAAAAGGGTGTTAAGCTTTAGCACGTCTTTACTTCCACTCATATTAATAAGAGCAAAGGCGGGCTAAAGCTTAGCACCCTTTTGTGGATCTGGGCTAGAATATGGTGAGTTTGTAACTTCCCTCCATCAGCTGTCAGTGACTATCTCATTGCTTCAGTAGAGTGCTGCTGTGCTGCAACTTTAATAGCTAGCATGAGTTTATCCAAAGTTGAAGGGTTACAATCCCACTTCAGCCAAGAATTTAAATAAATAATTATTTGTTACATGGAGTTATAGTGTATATCCCTTGCTTATTTCTTTATGGAGTAATTTTGTCATATTTCATTTGAATTGAATGGGTGAAAACAGATTCCTGGCTGAGAAACCAATTTCTGGCAAGGAACCTTTTTCATTAATATGGAACAAAGTTCTCATTTAAAATACAGCGTAGTGCAAGTTGGCACATGATGGCTATGTAAGTATGGGGGCTATGCACTAAGCAGTGATAACTGCTTTTAAGACCGATAAATGGCTTTAAGATCGATACTGCCTGCTGCGCGATTCAATAAGCAGGGATAACAGTGCTTTATTGGCCTTAAAAGGCATTTTTTCAGCCATGGAAAAAAAATTCATCCAACCAGACAAAAACGCGCCGTTTTTTGCCAGTCCACATGTTTCACTAAGCAGTAATAAGTGAATCGTACATTAAAAGCACGCCAGATTTCTGGCGCAAAAGAGCTGGAGGCAGTCAGAAAAGCATTGTTCACCTTTTTTTTCAGCACACCATTAATACAACAGGCCGGCGGGTGTCCCCAGGTGATCCCTGCGGGAGTCCGAGGCCCTCGGGTGATCCCCACGGGAGTCCTGAGGTCCCGCTGGCCTGTGGTACCAATCGTGTGTCCCCCTCCCCCCCCCCCGCTCCCTAACACAAAAAGTACAATGATGGCCAAAATTTATATTATCCAGATATGGATAATAGTGCATTTGTCCATTTCAAATACAACATTAAGCAGCATAAATAAAATAAATAAAACTTGCACTCACCCCTGCTAGGCTGCCACGATGAAGGCCATCCTCATCACCGTCCATGTCCTCCGTTGCCACAAACAATACAGTACATAAAAAAAGACAATCTAATTTTCCCTAACCCCTTAATCACCTTAGTGTTTAATAACCGCTATATAATTAAGGGGTTAACCCACCCTCTCCCACTACCCACCCAGGAGGCCTAACCACTCTCCCCAGGCAACTATCCCCACCCTTCACACATTCATTGGTACAGTGAGTAAACCATGCTCATATAATATGGGCATGATTTACCACTATAGCAAGAAATGTTGAAGGAATTAAATATATATATATATATATATATATATATATATATATATATATATATATATATATATATATATATATATATATATATATATATATATTATGTATGTTAAGGGGCATAGGGGTGGGTGGGGCAATTTCCACCAATAAAGCTGCTATTGTGCCTTAACCCCTTCATTGCCTTAGCGGATAGCCGCTAAGGTAATGAAGCTGCTTTAATGTATTTTTTTTAATAGTGTGCGGGAGCAGGGGGTCTCCTGAGCTGAACTGCTTTGATTTCTGACTCAGGGACCCCCCACTTCCCGAGTTACAGGCCCCGGTATGGGGCATCGGATGCCAGTGTCGTCGCCATCTTTAAAGCATCCACGTCACGTGACGTGCGACATGTAAATAATGGAGATTCTGGCACCCCATATCTGGGCCTGTAACTCGGGAAGCAGGGGGCCCCACGCAGTTCAGCTCAGGAGACCCCCTGCTCCCGCACAATATTAATAAAAATTATATTAAAGCAGCTTCATTACCATAGCGGATAGCCACTAATATAATGAATTATTTTTTATTTATATGTGTGTTTTGATACTAGTGTACATGAGCAGGGTGTCTCCTGAGCTGAACCACATTGGTTTCAGCCTCAGGGACCCCCTACGTCATGAGATACAGGCCCCGTTATGAGGTGCCGATATCCCCCTGCAGGATTTAAATCCCCGAATTTAAATATTCCACAGAGGTACCAGTGCTGGACTTTTTGACCATTTGCTGTACAGGTCCAAAAAAAAACCTTATCTTCCCTATTCTGTAAGCAACCCTGCTGTCACAGAGCGGGCCCCATAAATTATATTGATCAGGACACTTATCAATATTCTACATTGGGGATAAATCACCTGAAGGCACTAAACCTCAACAAGTATCCGTTTCTCCGCTGCCAAAGGGCTTGAGTCTCTCACCTCCCTCGGTCCATCCAGGGGGAAGCTAGAAAGGCACTCCTGTTACCAACAACCTATAAGATAACAAATCACCCAAATTCTAAAAACCTGTTACAATTGTCCATCCACTTGGTAAGTCCTAGCTATGGCCCTGATGTGAACACGAGGAACTTCTCAAACAAAGGACACAACATCTCTCTCTTCTCTTTTGGCAGTCATATGTTCCAGTAGCTTGCAAGAATTAAATAATTGTTTAAGGATGATGACAACACCTTATCAGGTAGGATGCAGAGCAGTGTGCAGCGGGCCATGGTGTAGTCCCAGATAGTGGTGTCATCTATTAGCTCCCCAATGGCTCCTACCTAATGGGTGATGTCATCATCCTTAATATAGAACGACTTACCGTCTGATGGTTTGAGGGGTGAGAGGGACCGTGCCAACTTGTATTCAGGACTACATGATGTAAGTGTTGAATTTCTTCTGTATCTATTTTTATCTATAAAGTTAGTTTCAAACATTGATTATTTTTTTCTTGTGCTTCTCTTTTGTGTTTTTATATGTTTGAATTGGCCCAGTTGGATCACAGGAGAGAGTGGGAGCAGCAGATCCACCTTGGATTTACAGGGGCGTGGTCTTATTTGTATTTTCTGATCCACAAACACAACAGGACCACAGACAGGATCGAAAAAGCAAGGAATCATACCCAGTATAGGCATACTTTGAATTGGTACTGGATGGGAGACGCTGAATGCTATTTAAAGCCCTGGAGCAGTTGCAGCCAATTATTAGTTCCAGGAAGAGGCTAGCTTCCTGATTCAGTCTGGAATGTTCCTTAATAGAACAGAAGGAACAGCAGTCCTTATGGAGGAGAAGAGGAACTGCAAGATGAAAATAGGAGTAAGCAGACAAATGTCAGGGATGTTCCTGACACCATCTATATTGGGGGGGTACAAAGTTTGTACCTGCCAGCCCTCGTCATGACATTGCTGCTTCATGTGAGAGTGCGCTGTTACGTTGCATCGCCATGTCGACACAGCGTCAAATGACACCACAACATTGATGAAGGGGGGATGCTCTTTTACAGTATGGGAAGAAAAACGGAGGTCACTGCTACTCCAAAAAGAACTCCAACCAGGCGCGTAAAAACTAAATTACTTTAATGATCAAAAACAAAAAAAAACATCCACATGGTAGAATACCTCTGACGCGTTTCGTTCTATAGTAGAACTTTATGAAAGAGTAACACCCTCTCCGTCCTCTTCTCTCTAAATACATTAAGCCGTGCTATCATTGGTCAAAAATCACCACATGACCAGTCTCAGTCAATAGACTGAGAACCAATCAGAATAGATTAAAATCGGCTGCATAACCATTGGTTCAACTCAATCACGTGACCCTTCTCAGCCAATAGACTGTGAACCAATCAGAATAGAGAAATATTGGCTAGTATCAAGAGGGAGTAGGAGGTGCTCGTGAGTGTTCAAAAATGAACACAGTGTGTCACGAGATATCCACATAAAAAACAACCTTACAATATTACAACTTGACAAACAATACAGAAAGAAAGGGGAGTTTAAAAACAAAGAACATGTGGAAAAAATGTTGCATCAACAATTCGATTAGCTCATCATAGATAATGTACACATATATATGAATACATAATAATCACTATAGTAGTATAAATAGAACCAAATAATTATTAAAGAGCAAAAGAAGCTAAGGATGCAACATTATATATATACATTAGTACCTGCTATATAAGTTTCAATGTATACGGATACTATTGGAGAAGCTGGCTAAAGACAAGGTCTAACAGATAATTCATTATAGAATGATATCATGGAAATACATCCTATCTAATAGAAAACCCTAAACATTTTAAACCTATAAAATAATGATATTAACAAACTCCTATCAGTATGAAAGGAATATACATAGTATAATATAGTATAGTATAGGGATTCATATCCTGAACACAATATGTACAGGAAGAAGCTAAGTGTTCAAAAAGTGTTTTAGCTCGCAGTCTAAATTTATGCCAGATGGTTGAAGTGTGTTCAGGGTATGGATCCAAAACATCTCCTGTCTATTTAGTTTATTAACCCTATCTCCTCCTCTTGGGTGACACAGAACATGTTCAATTGCTGAATATGTGAAATGGGCTATACCACCTTTTGGGCAAAGACTAAAGTGCCTGGATACTGGATGTATTTTGTCCTGTTTTTTTAATGAGTCTCACATGCTCTGCTATCCTAGTCTTTAGCGGTCTCGTTGTACGACCAATGTATTTTTTATCACATCTGCAAGATAACATATATTGTAGATCACAAAGCTACTATTACAATTGATGAAGCTAGTGATATTATACTTTTTTTTGTTGGAATCATACATAATGACTTTCAAGGAATGAGCATAGCGACACATTGAGCAGTGGCCACAGGAGAAAAACCCCTTGGGTATACCTTGAATTTGTGGGTAATTAGAACGGGAGTCAAAGAGGCTAGGAGATAAATATGATGCTAACGTCTTCGCTTTACGGTAAGTACATTTTGGTGTACATTTTGTGATTTCTGTGATGTCCTTATCCAAGGATAATGTTGGCCAATGTTTATTGACTATATCCCAGATAGACTTTGATTGTTTACTATATGTTGTTACAAAAATGGGACATGTATCCTGGGTATTAATAAAAGAATTGGATTTGATTGTTTGTCTCTTGGATTTATTCTTTTTCAGAAGCATGGCCCTGTCTAATGAATCAGCATATTTAAAGGCAGTATTAATGATTTCCTCTGTATAGCCTCTAGCCCTGAATTTGTCTGACATATCTTTTGATTGTTTAAGAAATGTGTCATTGTTAGAGCAAAGCCTTTTTAGCCTGATAAATTGGGCCTGTGGTATACTCTTTATTAGAGAATGTGGATGGCTACTATTGGCCCTGAGCAACGTGTTTTTGGAATTTGCCTTCCTGAAAATATCGGTTTGTATGGTCATGTCGTTATCTATGTAAAGGAATAGGTCCAGATAGTTGATATGATGTATATTTTGTTCAAATGTGAAATTAATATTTAAGTTATTGTGACTAAGTGTATCTATAAAAGAAAGTAGTGAAACTTCGTCACCCTCCCAGATTAATATGAGATCATCTATATATCTCTTGAAGAAAATTATATTAGTGCGAAATAAATTGTTAATGTGTATATATAATGTGCTTCCCAAAAACCCATAAATAAATTAGCATATGATGGTGCAAAACTGGTGCCCATTGCAGTGCCTAATAACTGTAAATAAAATTGTGAATGAAACATAAAATAATTGTGTGTTAATAAAAAAGTGATAGATTCCAAAAGAAAAGCCCCGTGAGTGACAGAAATGTCAGATAAATTCAAAAAGTGTCGTATTGCTCTTAATCCATGCTCGTGTTGTATAACCACATCTAGTGTGACCCACCTGTACTCCTTCTTCCAGACCACATCCTGTAGGGCGACAATAAGTTCCGTCGTGTCCTTGATGAATGAGGGCAGACGGAAGACCAAAGGTTGTAAAAAACTGTCCACATACCACGATAACCCATCTCCCAAAGACCCAATGCTCACAACAATGGGGCGTCCAGGTGGATCAACCAGCGATTTATGGATCTTCGGGAGATGTTGGAATACAGGTATCACGGGATGTGGACAGCTCAAATAATCAATTTCTTTGTTGTTAATTACACATAACATTTTGCCCAGATCAATAACCTCAGCCAATTCTCCAAGAAACTTCAGTGTGGGATCATACCTAAGTAATTGATAGTTAGTTACATTGCTCAGTTGCCTCAGTGCCTCACGTTTATACTGATCTTTCGAAAGTACCACTAGAGCACCCCTTTATCAGCCTTGCGTATCACGATGTCATGATTTTTCTTAAGACAGTCCAATTGCATAGTCTCAACATAAGTAAGGTTATTGGAACTTACATGTGAATGTGAAAATCCTTGAGCCAATAATTTTAAATCTCGTTCTACTAATCGTTCGAACGTCGTTATATAGGGGCCCCTATTATAATTTGGGCAGAATATCGATTTCCTCTTAAACCCAGTAGTCTGACTACCAAACAGTTGTTGAGAGAATGTATAAGTAGATTCACCTTGTTGTTCCAATAACATATTTAGATCAGATACAGTACATTGTTCTTTAAAGGTAAAATTATTAACCAAAGAAACATCACAATCAGTCTCCAAATTCACACCCGAGCCCAGGTTGGTAAGATCAGTTCCATCACTAGAAATATTATTTCGCAAATGATCGAAATGACCCCTTGTGGTAAAAAAAAAATTTCAATGATAATTTTCGAGTGAACTTTTGAAGATCAATCACTGTTTGGAAAAGATGGAAGTCCTGGACTGGGGCGAAACCCAAGCCTTTATTAAGCAATAAAAGCTGATCATATGAAAGTTCTATGCCTGACAGATTAATCACATTGTTGTCCGTTGTGTTTAAGTGTATTTCTTCCTCTTTTGTCTCCCTGTGCCTCCCCCGTTTCCTTTTGGATCTTCTTGTCCTCCGTAGTTTTTTGACCCAGATGGAAAAGACGCACCTGATGCTTGATTAGATGAATTTGTAGGTCTGATATTAACTAGTATATGGCTCGGCTCCTCAAACCCACCTTAGCAAACTTGACACCCTCTACAATTCAATTTGTCGTTTTTGTTCTCCAATGCAACTACAACACACATCACTGCGAAATGCTCAAAGAACTAGATTGGTCATCACTAGAGTCTAGGCGCAAAGTTCACCTTTCCTGTCTCACCCTCAAATACTTTCTGGGCAAGCTACCCAGCTACCTGAACAAGCTCCTCACCCCTACCACATGCAGCACATATCACCTGAGATCAGACTCCAAAAGACTATTCATGGTCCCAAGACTCAACAAAGTATCCGGATGTTCCTCCTTCTCCTTCCGTGCACCCCAAAACTGGAACAACCTACCAGAGACTCTCATATCCACCACCAGCTTAAGTTCTTTCAAATCTAAGGCTGTCTCACACTTTAATCTGGTCTGTAACTGTTTCATACGCTCATAATATATATTTTCTTTAACTGTGCACGCAATGTCTTGTATATAATGTATACCTTGTTCATTTATGTAACTGTATTTGTAACCATGTATTATTTTGTTTTACTCTGTGCCCAGGACATACAGTACTTGAAAACGAGAGGTTACTCTCAATGTATTACTTCCTGGTAAAATATTTTATAAATAAATAAACCAGTGAGATGGAGGATCTGCTGTCACGCCTAGTTCTTCCCTGGTTATCTGTGATATGATCTGACGGGCCCTCGAAGGAAACGGAGTGAGACCTTGATTCAAAGTCTGAATTATCTGAGTCAAAGCTAGATGTCTCTGTATGCCTGGTTTTTAAAATTTATTTCCCTGGTGTTTTATAGGTGCGTTTCTTAGAGGATCCCTTTGGCGTACTGGAACCAAAGCCTTCCCTAATTACCTGTGGCCTTTGCCAACAATAAACTTGACCTTTGATGTAATCAGTCTTATCTCTCTCAAATTTATTGTGCTTTTTGTCACTGATAACATCCTCTATAGATTCTATATTCGATAACAGGGTCTTATCATTTTTAACAAACTGCTCTTGTTTAGCAAATGGTTGTAGTTTAGCCCTTAGAATATTTATCTCTGACATAATAACCGCTTTCTCAGTTAATTTGTGCTGGATTATTAGTTCCATTAATTGTATAGAACAATGGTCTAAGACTTTAAACCAATCTAACTCGAATTGTTTATTAGTAAAGCCAAAAGTTGGGGTTTTCTTGATCCGAAGACTTCTGGGAATTCTGTTACTCCTTATATAGTTTTCTAATGATGTTACATCCCACCATAGTCTGATATTCTGCACCAACAGTCTCTCAAGTTTTACAAAGTAGTGTGTTAGGTCTGACGGTTCTTCACATATAATGTCTTTAATTTCGTCAAACAGATGAGCCGCTTTTTTAGAGCGTTTAGTGTCATCCCCACACGCATAAACATATGTGTCTCCATCGCTAGGAATTGTGTCCGTGTCAGCTTCCTCCATCACGTATATGTACAATAACTTGTATTATGTATTGATTATATCAAAAAAAGAAAAAATATATATATATATATAAATCCTTTAATGAAAAATTAAAATATTATTAAAAAGCGCCTGGTTGTGTAAAAAACTAATCCACATAGAATAAAATATATAACATATAGATAAAGTCATATACTAGGTAAGTCTTTAGAAAAAACTTTAAATCCAAAGTCTTTAAATCTGAATTTCCTTAAATCTTCTGCAAAGTGAGCCACCAAAGATTAATGTAGTAGATTGGAGAATAGGGTTTGCACCCAAAACATTGATGCTGCAACGATGCAGATTTGTGGATATATAATGAAGCAGTAGAGTAAAACACCTGCAGCAACAAAATGTCCAATGATATCATAAAAACCTCTATAATTAACCTCTTTTACAGTAGCCCAGCTCTCTCCCATGACAATCAATTTCATTGCTGTGGGAAAGAGTGTGGGGCGTCTGCAACTGGAAGTAAATATAGTAAAATATATGAAATTCTTGGGGTGTGTTAATACACCCTTGCACCCCACCTGGTTGCGTTACTGGAACCAATCCAATAAAAGGGACAATGCACAACCATTAAAAAATGCCATAAAAAAATCCTCCATGGCCTAAACAAAAAACAAAACCATACAAAGTAATCCCAAGACTAATGGCATAAGCAAAAACAAAAACCCACCAATGGCCTATTTTTTTAATCCAATGCCATCCGAAGCCTGCGACATGGGATCCTTAACTTGACTGGATGCCATCGATTCCCTGTTGCTTCAAGAATCTTCTCTTGGTGAGTAATTCTTATTTTCTTCTTAAAAGTAGTCTATTTCCTTCATCTGTATTCTTCACTTCCGAATGTGGCCCCGTTGGAGACTTCCGGGCTTCTGCGAGGACCCAAACATTTTATAGGGGCCTAGGCCATCACAGAAAACATCACTGGAACACATGGTGCATCAACCAGATTTCTGGATGTACCATGTGATTCCCTCTATTTAAAGATGACATCACGGATTGGTTGGCCAAATCCACGATGTCATCTTAAAAAAAAGACAGTACCACATGATACATCAAAGAATCTGCAGTACTTTACTAGCCATTGAGGTAGACAAGGGGGGTAGATAGTTTAGTTTAATGTTAATATTAACCCATTTGCAGCCCTTAGTGGTCAGCTTATTCATTGAAACCCTTGACCAATAAGGGCTATTCAGTGGTTATTGTAATGTGTAGAAGAGTACTTAATATTTTATCACCTATTCCATGTTAGCTTATTATATCTTGCCTGTGTATATGATTGCCAATATTAGGGCCAATGCCAGCCTAGAGTCGGTGAGAAAAAGGGTGGTATTTATTGGCATTATTGTGTTTTCTGATAAAAACTGGAACTTGATGTATGGCATCAACATGACTAAAACTCCGGTATTTAGTCATGTTGCTAATATTTTTATAGGTTGCGGTAAAAAATACATTATTTGTAGTGGTGCACCATAAAAATAATGTGGAGTTATCTTGGCGATAATATTGTTTTGTTTTTTTACTTACCAGTGCTTAGGCCTCTATTAAACGTACTGTGGGATTGCTTCCCCATGTTATGGAAGTCTCTGAGTTACTCAAATTACATTTCACCAAGTTTCATGAAAATGTGGTGATTTTATGGCAGAAATTGGCGAGTTTGGCACATACGCACATTACAAATTAATCAAGTACAACACTTTTTTTCAGACATTCTGAATACTGTAGATAAATTGCATCTGCTCAAATGTTTTCAAAGGGACAGGTTTTTACATCTTTACTCATGTAGGGTTATTTAATGACCAAAAATGTAAGTATATAAAGGTAACCCAATAACATTCTTCATGGGACTGGCATTTGATAAATAGTATTACAGTACATCCTAAACCCACAGTTCTACTGTACGACGAATCACATAATACATACAGACAGTGTGAGAATAATAACATTTCATCCTTAGTTTATTTTATAAACATTTTTCATGTGGGAAGGTGGGTCATAAGCTCTAATAATGGCCCTACATGGAATGGAGTTATGCATAGCCATTCTCAGCAGAGAATCAAGACATTTAGCATCTACTGTGTCACGTAAAGTTTATCTTCCAGAAAATTGTAAGGGTAGAAAGTACAGGCCTTCGTAGACTATAGCTGTTGCAGACATCTGCATGGACTGATGAGTTTATTGAGAACTTTTATGAATACACTTAGCCTTATCCCTCATCCTAGTATAGCCCATGTTCCCCCCCCCCCCCCCCCGTCACAGATTGGGTGTAGTGAGAGCTGGATACATGTGCTATGGTGGTGCATACCTGCTTGGAACAGGAGGGCCTGAGTCTCCCGCGTTGGTATAGGGGATAACAGGGACAAGCTTCTGGGGTATATGCCTCCATCTTCTCTAGCAACAGTGCAGCGCCTCCATCATCTGACGAGACCTATAGGGATAGGTTAAGATCCTCCCAGAAGAAGCCCTGGTCCCAGGGTGAGTGATCTTAAACTTACACACAGTCTCTGATAAAATAGCAGCACTCTTTATTGTCCTTGACACAACAGATCAGCAACACTTCATGCACAGCGGCACACAGCAGTTCATATACAGCAGTGCACTCCAAATGTGTACAGGTCTTTCCTCCTCTACTCTCCTCCAGGCTGTACCCTAGCAGGATGGGCTGGTTAGAGCTTCAATGCCCCAACCCCCACCTCCAGGATATACTCTCTGGGTGAGGGTAGATCTCCCCCCCCTCACCCTCTCAGCAGGGTGAGGGGCATTGGTCCACAGCACTACAGTGCTATCAGCTCTAATCAGTATGGCTGAGTGTCTTTTCTCCTGTTTCCTTGAACTCCCAGAACATGCTCTCTTTGTTCCAGCACTCTCCTCTCTCACAACTCCAACAGCCTCCACTCTCCACAGACTCTCACAGAACTGACTCAGACACACACAGGAGCAGCCCACTAAATAGATACAGCCTTGCCCCCTATGATGTCAGCAGGACATCCCCTCTGTCTCAGGCCTGCCACAGAGTCAGGGGCCTATCTCTATCACTCAAGGCAGGGCTTGGTGGGGGAAAGCCCATGATTACTACTGGCGCCTGCCCTTACCAGGGCTTACTCCAGTAGGAGAAGGATAGGTAGCCCACTATTTCTTACAGGGGCTACACTAGTAAAAGGTTACAATCTGTGACCTGTGATAAAGATTGCTAAAGGTATGTGATCTAGAATTTGTTATGTTAATGTCTTAAAATCTGTTCACAACATTTGTTCTGGTTTTCTCTTAAATTTATCATTGCCAAAATGTCACCAGTTTTGCCAGAGTTTTTGCAAAAATGGTGAAAACAACAGCGCGTAAAGCGCTACGTGATGTTGCACATTGACTTTTACATATGTGCATTTGTTGCCAATTTTATTGAGAAAATCCCACTGCAAATTTCACCTAATTCACAAAATTTACTGAAAACGATGCACATCTGTATACTGTACTTTAGAAAATATAACACTGTTATAATTAGCATCTGTAGCCCCGGTCTCTTTTTGGTCCCAGAGACGCCCCTCCTTGCGTGCCAAGCGGTCGCAAGTGCCGCCGGAGGCAGCGACGGACCCGCCGGCATGACGAGAAGGTGGGGGCCGGAGCAGGGAGCGCTCCGAGGACTCGCGGCGCACCCGGCTAGCAGGGGCCGCCATTACAGATACGCAAGCATGCGCAGTTAGGACTAGGGAGTTGCGGCGGCTATTAGGGACTCGCGCATGCGCAGGACAAGCGCGCACACGGCCCCAATGCTACAGAGGCCTCCACGGGACTACAGTTCACATAAGGCTTAGGGCTAAGCACCCCAGTTGTCCCCAAGTGGCCAATGAGAGGCCAGGATTCCCCAGAGCAGGGATAGATACTTTTCGCGGTCTTAGGGAAACGGCAGTTGGAGCTGGGAGCAGGAAGTGGGAGGAAGGGTGTAGGGAGCAAGTGGCTCCTACACCAGGTCAGGTAATCCCCAGGTCCCAGGTAGGCCCCAATCCCCACTAAGGTAGTGGGTAGGTTCTGAGGGAAGGCCCCTAAGGTAGGGACCCTGCCCTAAAGTGTGAGTGTGTGTGCAGTCTTGTCAGTGTCACGGCTGTCAGTGCTGTGAGCGCTGACAAGAAGGCACAGTGTGTGTGCAGTGTAGCTGCAGGTACCAGAGTGAGTGCAGTGCGGTTGCTGCAGGTACCAGGTTGAGTACAGTGCAGCTGTCACAGGTTAAGCAGAGGAGCTAGTGAGAGGGGATCCGGGAGGTGAAGGGAGAGGTAGTGTGGGTGCAGGGGGTCAGGGACCCGCCTGCATAGGACAGTTCTTCCCCGCATAGGACAGTTCTTCCCTGAAATCACCGTAGGTTGCAGTGCTGCAGGGACGTCCTATAGTGGTAGCGAGCATCACCCTTACTGAGTACCAGTTAGGGACAAAGCACAGAGTTGCGGTTGTGGCGAGTCGTTTGGGACCAGACGGCTGGACATCGAGACCCAGGAGGCAGGCCGCTGATTCGTCTGACCCTTTGCGAAGTTGTTACCGGTCACTGCCGTGACCGGAAGGTATTATTTACATCAAGTGCACCAACACCGGTCAACAGGCGCTGATCCCGCCTTAGGCGTAACTCTTTGGGGACACTAGTGAAGTGACCAAAGGACTGAGCCTATACAAATATAGTATCATACATGGACACGGTGTGTGGGGCACGTGGTGAGGGGACGGAGACGTTACTCCTGATAAGAGTGGCCGGGCCACTAGTGTTATGAGTGTTATAGTATAAGGTTATATGTGATATGTGTTATTGCCACGGTTCATTATAAAGACGTTATTATTGCATTACAGTAAAACTGGATTCAATCATATGTGTGTGTATATGTTTCTTGCCCAGGGGAATCTCACATCACGGGGATCCTGGGTAAGTGGAGGCGCTGTGCTAAGTAAGTGTTACCCCAGGCTCCCAGCTAGCGGAGGCTCAGATCTCCTGGACCCGCAGGTGTGTGCAGTTACCCGTAGTCTCTTTGGGAGCGTCAGAAAAAGGGCTACACATCTTATAATGGAAATGATATCTGTTCTTAATGGTAATTAAAGAGTTTTATTATTCACATGGTGATCATCGTAACCACGGTTTAATATAAAAATAGAGATAGATAGACAGAGAAGAGTCTTCTCTGCCAGTGCTCAAAGTGGAATAAATTGCTTCTCTTGGGAGATGGTTAAGTAGCTATATAGCTTAATTCATCATTTCAAATGCACCAGTTGTTGTTGGAGGAACCAGGAAATGTATATAGAGTACACTGTATACAGGTCAAAAATGCTCAAAATTGGGGTGTGGGTAACACATAGAAAAGGGATGCCAAGGGAACCCAAAAGAACTAGGGACCCTGACCCCTATCTAAATAATAACTCCAACAGCCCTTAGAGCTAGACCATAGTGATAAATAATACAGTGTCAATGACCTTTATACACACGGTCCTTCTGGTTCTGGTGTGCTCTCAGCCCGACATATGAAGTACAAAATCACCCTGGATGGGGGGAAAGATGGCGGTGCACAGCGTGCCAACAGGTGCCTCGTGCGTTCCGGAAGCAGGAAGAAAAACGGAAGCTGGATGGCGATTTTCGGTGCAAAATTTAATAAACATGAATGAACAGCAACGACATGTTATTAAAACGAAAGAATCATCTAGAGAAAGAACTCTGACGCGTTTCGTGCATCCACCGCACTTTGTCAAAGACTAATCCAGGGTGATTTTGTACTTAATATAAAAATATACTGGCTATATTGTTATAAATCAAATTAGGATCTCTGTAGTATGATATGTAATTTAAGACTATTTAGTTACGCTGTTATTATACAGAAGAATACTGAATATAAACTGTAGATTGGCCAATTAATATAAACTACTTTGGTGGCATCATATTTTCATGATTTCCTCTCAAATTAAAACCAATGGTGGTGTCTTTCCCGAAATACCTGACAACATTCAAATTTGTGAAAGTACTGTACTGAATATCTCACAAAAGGAATAGATAGTTCCCAAAACATTCTGCGCTGCTCATAATATTCTGCATTTACAAATTAGTCATGTATTTAAAACAGAAAACATCACTCCGACCATGAATTTTGTGAAGTTTAACTAGTTTTGTCAACAAATCTAGGACTTTTACAAAATCCATTCTGTCTGCGGAATGTCATTTTTTTAATTTATTTTTTTAGTCAACGAAACAGGGTAAAACTTTAGAAGATCCATTTTGTTGATTGACCTAAGATGATTCACAAAATGTTTTCTGTACACAGGATTATGTAGGGTGTTTTGCAAAAATGTTTTCAGCACCCAATGTAGACACTTGACTTAAGGAACAAATACTATAGAAACGGAGAGAAAAAACAATAGCAAGTTTCTGTCTTAATTCATGTACTGTGTATATGTAGCCCTGTTTCCTAGTGAATACAGGCCGCTACCGTGTGCTGTATAACCTGCAGGCTCACAGGGCCTAAGCCTCTGCCACGGAGAGCCCGGGGGCCGTGAAATACTAGTTACTTGGTGCAGCGCCTCCACCTGCGACAGCTTCCGCCAGAGGGGAAGTGGTTCTTCGCAGGACAATATGTACATCAACACACACTCACAGCAATATAACCAACCAATAACTTTACTAGCATGAATGGAAATCGCGTAGCCTCTCTCTCTTTCCAACAGATGTTCCTTGCTAGAGATGACACTATACTCTGCGTCTCCCACTATACTCTGGGACGCTCACTTCCCACCCCGTGTCCAGTTCCCTCGTGCAATATCCCCACCACCCTCAAGTGAGACAATGAATCTGTGTGTGTGACTGCGCAGCCACTGTGTCTTGAATAAATGGTGATACCATTGGTGCACTTGTAGTTTTACCTGCCGGGCACTCCAGTACCCGGTCTGCAACAGTCTTCACAAAGGATCGGTGTGGAGCTGAGGTGACGTCGGCTATGGCGTCCGGGGCGATCCCACCCAGACGCGCAGCAGCACCGCAGCGGAGTCTGAGCCCAGACCTGCCGCGGAGTAGGTAATGTCCAGGTAGCGATACGTACACAATAAGTGAACCGGAACCTATTTAGGGCCAGTCCCTATCTCAGCTTCACACTACTGGGACTCAGGGCCTATCTGGGCCTGGGGTACAAGGCCTAAGTAGGGGCTGGATGCCTCCCTAAACCGGAGCTCCTTCTCCTTCCTCCTCTCGCTAGCTCTGCCCAACGTGCGCCTCCAGCACCCCCCCTTTTCCACCTGTCCTCACGCCTGATTGGTCCTTGCGCATCACGGGGTTCCGCGGGATCGCTGGGAGTTGCAGTCCCTGAGCTCCCTCCCTATCAGAGCTCACCTACTTTGCGGGCTTTTGGGCATCTCTCTCTGCGCATGCGCAACCTCTGGTCTCGCCGTTCCTGCGCCCCCCCTCTAACATGGCGGTGCCCTCAACGTTGGACCTCTGATATGTCGGAGTGTTCCCTGCACTGCAACCTCTCTCCAACACAACATGGTGACCCAGGGGAACCCAGCTACATATAAAAGAAGGAAAATGTAATTACATCTGCCATAATAACAAATGTTGTACAATGAATAGGTTGTCAAAAAATAAACATCTGCTGCAAGATACAGTATTTCATTTCTGAAAAGAATGTTTGGGCAGTCAGTAAACTATTTTAAATCTGCTGATCTAACAAGGACACCCCGTTACAAAACCAGTACATTTATAAAGCACCTTCCTATTGCATTGTTAATTGGGTAACAACATTTGTACCTCACAATACATACTGTACATATTATTCTGCTGTGCAAGAAATCAGTAACATTTTAAAAAACCACATGACTAGTGCAATACCTGCAGTGTACATTGTAAAGTCCCCTACACACTACTGGAAATCATTCTGCAAAAATGTAGTCAAGTAAATAAAGTGTGTTTTATCTTACTTAGAATACAAATGGGCACACCCGAGGGTTCAAAATCCAAAACTCCCTTAACCTGGGGGGCCAAATTTCCCAAACCATAACTCATGTTTTTGGGGGGGAGGGAGGTTGTTCAATGTATTGTATTGATATGTTTATTGGGGGCAGATGAGGTAGGTGAAGGGGGTAGTTGCCCCCAGGGTGGGTGGTTAGAATGTAAATGTGGCCTATAGTTCATAGGTAGAACCAAACATACTCCCAAACAGAGGTTTAGAACATAGAGGCAATATTCACAGGTGTAATGACACATGCTGTTTTGAAACATTTTAAACTTCAACATACTATGAACCCACTAGGACTTCGAGTTATGGGTATTGAGCAGAATGCGATGTGTGCAAAGCTGTTGCTAGGTGGCAAGCCTCCAAAAGATCAAAACCCAGTTTAAAATAATCTATGATCTGCAGACTTCCTTTGTTCCAGAGATATAGTTGCCTCTGCATTCTTAAAGTGATCAACCTTGGTTTGAATCAGCCTCCGGACAAGATTGTTCTGTGGCTCCTAGAGATGATGCTATATAAGGTATAAATTCCTTAGTCTAGCAAACCCCTATAAATATACATATTGTAGACAGGGTGATCTCACTTACTTAGGATTTCAATAACACGAATTATATTTATTCTCCTTATTCCACTTGTCCACCACTCATACTCAGATATGTTAAAAGGCATCCCGAAATCCTTCCGAGGCCTGGACAAGAGTGCACAAAGCTTCATGGCTCTAAATCCGGAGTCCATGTGTTCATTCAATACGTTCTTAAGAAGTTCTCTGTTCTGCATATTAAAGTGTTATACGTATATCACATGGAGGGTGTCTCATTGTACAGTATGCTGTTATCTTAAGATCTGACCTTCCTTCATATCTTTCAGAGGCTATGGATTGCCATCAGATCATCAAGCTTCCAAACGATTTTGGCAGTTTAATGAAACACTAGATAATTCTACGCATTTTGTGCCGACGCCTCAAGCCACTTCATCATATATTTTCTAGTATTAAATATCATGATTTTCAGAATCTCTAGCATCTGATGTTACCATGGGGATCTTTAGACTGCAACGGGCTATGGGGATAGCTCCAGTTTAACCTCCCTGACACTTAAAGTTTCAAACACATATATACTAAACGAAGGGTCACATTTTTTAAATAAAAGCAGCATTGGAAAAAGCAAAAAATAAATAAAAGGAAATTAGCATGGTCTGTTGCTTTAAATTGTGTGATTAACAATATCAGTGACCCTGTAACAGGGACTTATCACTGTTTTAGAGAAAAGCTGCATCAGAGCTTTGAACCACCAGCATGGAGCTAGTTAACTGCAGCCACTCAATTAGCCAGTCTCCACCTGGACTAATCAGAGCTCTGTGAAAGAGTATCATGTGAGACACAGAAGGAAGATTTTCATTAGCTGAGTTATAACTGGGCTGACAGAAGGAGAGAAAAGGTCTTGAGTACACAGGAGAACTGTGTTTTGAAAGCAAGACACAATGGGACCAGACCTCTTTTCCTGGACAGAGAGGATCCAGGAACCTGCCAGAGGCTGGACCCTCAAACACACCATGACACATGGGCACCACTGACCTGAAGGGCCATCTGCTTTAAGGTACCGCTGAGACTTTGGGGGTGGTGTGCTGGTAAGGGGCTTTTCCCCCCAGTCTTATAGATAGGGACTGGGGAGTGCGTCAACCCTTACACAAGGATAGGTCTTTGCTGTTTTATTTATATTTTTGTTTGCTGTGTTGTTTAAAGGAACTGGCAATAAAGCCTTATGTTAATTTAACCCTAAACAGCATAACTCTGCACACATCTCTTACAGACCCAAATAGTATTATGGGTTATACTATATATTCATATTATATATTTTTATATTGTACAGCTCTAAATATATTACTACACTCTTTTTAACTACTAAAACTGTTTGACATATACATTTCAAACAGTTCCAAAATAATTGCATCTATTCATGAATTGCTTTAGTTCCCATACCATACAGTAAATGATGCAAAAAGTATCATTGATAGGATTAGATCAGAGAGAAGTTTCACCCTTGAAATTAATGCAGTAACTGCTTCCTTGAATTTTATGAATAGATCTGCTTTCATTTCAGTCTGAGCATGAACATCATTGATTAATTCCAACTTCAGGTCAGAACCCTCAACGCTGGAGGAACCTACAATCTTCAAAGTATTTTTTGTTAGTACTCTGGAGCACCGGTGACACCATAGGGACCATGGGGGCTCTGTAAAATGGAAATTTTGTCGACCGAATAAAGATTCCACCTAATTTATTCTTTGGAAATGCTTGCTGCAGCTGGTATCTCGTAATCTTGAGTCTATAAAAGTGGTATTTCTAAATAATAAAAGTGCAGAACCACAGAACAATAATGACAAATGTCATACTGTAAAAAGATATGTGTTTTCTGAAAAACAAATTAAGTCCTAATATTAGTGAGGTTTCACTGGATTAATCATCTTACATAATGTACATATAACTGATGGAATGTATTGTTAGCATATTTTATATGGATGCTTCTTGGAACCAAGTCATGTAGTGGATTTTCTCATAGGAAACAAAATGACCGCCCTGCCTTATGTCTGGCAAAAAAATAAGCAGCTGTACAGGCCAAAATCTTTGCAGCAATGAGCACATACTGTAGCTTTCTAAACGTGGTGACACATATTTAAGAGACCCACACTAAATGTGATAGATATTGGAAAATTTGTTGTAAGTAACTCTGTTTTCCGAAGTTGCCTGCTTTAGACTCAGATGCTTCCAGCTGAGATAAGTAGTTCCAGAAAAATGTATAATTTTCCTGGAGAGCAGGGCCCGAATCCTAAGAAGATGAGAAAGAGCTCAATGACCCACATTGCTTGTTTAAATAAAGCATGTCTCCTCATTGTGCACCTTTAGTCTGTAGAGGAATGTTAACTCCTGAGTACCAGATAAAGCCTAAAATTTGTTCAATGAAGATTACAGTATATAGGATATTTCAGAAATCGGCAGATCTATAACCTCTCCACTCTACCAAAAGTGCCCGATCTTCTGAAATAACTTTGTATAATGTATCCTACTTGTTTTCAGAATGTAACAGATAATTCAAGAAAACGTAATCTTCGTTCTGAAACTTTGCTTAAGTCTATTTCATACAGTTCTGTTTACATGTTACAATGTACACTATAGTAATTCTTAATACATTACATTTGTTATTTTTTATATATATATATATATATATATATATATATATATATATATATATATATATATATATATATATATATATATATATATATATATACAAAATTCAATATACAAACCTTTCTTACGTTTACAAAAATTCTAATCCAGTATTAAACCAAGTATTCAAATATGTCTCATTCATAGGTTTTCATGATCTGTCACTTCAAATTACACATTATTTCTGGATTTCAATCTTTTAAAATATGAAAGAAGTGTTATTTGATATAATTTACTTGTGAAAGTTAAAGAACAAATACTATTAATGGATATATTGAAAAGTTATTATACAAACCAACATCACATTATATAACAAAAATATTAGCTGTATAAGAAAAGTATGGTAGTGTTCTATAAAGTAATTCTATAAAAAAATATTGTGCTACGGCTACATTAAAAAGTAATGATTTTTTTCAGTTATTGTAAAATATTAGCTATAGCTAATAGCACATGCTCAAAACAGCATTGCTATGCCTAATATTCTAAGGAATATATCACTGATCATTTCTGTTTTTACTGTACTGTACAGTAAAATTTGCACCGTTTCGTTATGTATAAATTGACCACCAGGGGGTGTTGCTCCACTGCACTTTAGTGCATTTAAGCGTGCAAACTATGTTTGCTTGAAAAGATTCAGATTGTATTGATACATTATGTAAAGTAAATATTGATTTTAGATTTCCTTACCAGATTTTGGCAGGGCATTATTCTATACTGTATATAGCAACAAGGATGTTAGATATTCCTACTAATTACATGGAACACTAAAGCACCTTATTCAGTATACACTAAAAAATCAGATTCGGCTTTGGAAAAATACTTTCGGACCTCTTCCCCCAATAAAATGTAATAAAAAGTATCCATCTTGGATTGGAAATCAGGATAAACAGTTATTTACAAGGTACAATGTATTAACTCAGATAGCTTTCATATGCATTTCACATTAATGAATGAGTGACTGGCAGGAATTTTAGCTGCTTCACTGCTCTTTTCAGTAATTATAATGCTTTTTAGTCACTATATTGATCATTTCATCTATGTGGACAAGCCGAAACCCCCTAGAAAATGTAACCAAAAAATGTGCTCCAGACTTTCTTGAATACAGGCTGTATACTGAATTTTGCAAAGATAGCTGATGGGGTTTTTTTTTTATTCAGCTAAAAAAAACATTGATTTTGGGGTGTACTTTGGGTATTTACTGTGCTCACCCTTTATGGAATTAGGAGAAAACTGTTTTAGCATATTTTTCTTTCTACGACCTTTAAAAATTGTTATTTGTATCTTCTAAACTATATTTTAAGCAATTATATCTAACATGATACAGTACTTGGCAAACATGTTTAAGTTTAAACATGATCTCAGCCAAACCATTCGACTGCCTTGTAAAACCCATATTAAGTGTTAAATCAAGAAAGAAGAAACACAGAGCGCACAAGTGATAAATAAAATTGGTGTATGCAACAAGTATAAAAGAAGATAAGATCATTGGGTAGATGGTTCATAATGCCAATTGCTGGTCGACAATCGAGACGCTGGAAGCAGGGTGTTCTCGGACTACATGTACCACGCGCTGGGACCAGCTGTATGTCGGCGGTTGTTCCGTACTTCTGGGTTCCGTCTCCGTCGTTCTGGCGTGAATGGACTGCGTTTTAGACCACTACACATTTCACATATAAGTGCTTCATCAGGCTGTCACGCTTCAGTCCAGTTTCATATACCCCCCCTGCACAGAGGGGGCCAAGTCAAGCTAATTTCAGGGTGATGAGTGCAAATTGGCTAGAATATCCGTACAAAAGTTGAATAGATTTAGACATGCATTAACAACACTTATAACCACCCCTATTCGATATTGTAACAGGGGAGTTATCCCTGTCCAGGAAATGTGCTTCTAATCCAGCAGTGTAGTGGTTAACTGCTGGTAGTCAATTATCCAACACCACCTGCCTGATTAGCTTCTTAGAAAAGCCTGTCTTTTGAGACAGGAAGGGAGATTGTTCCTGAGTCTCAAAAGCTGTGAGTCTGGCCATGGGGACAGATGTCTTGAGCTTGCCAGAAGAAATAGCAGAGCTGCTTGCAAGACACAGAGGAAAACACCTCTAAACCTGAATGCTGACAAAACCTGAGGAAAAAGGCAGCAACCCAGGAACAGAGAAGACTTTCCCTCCAAACAGATAAGACTTTCCTTTATAAGACTTTTGGTATATTTGCTCATATCAAGATATATGTTTGGGGCTGGGAGACATGTTTATCTAAAGGGAGTTGTGGACAGCATAGGTTTCACTAGAAATACTCCCAAGTGAATAGAAGCTTTGTTTACCCCTTGTTTGGATGGTTTCCTGATGTCAAGGAAACAGGCGCAATAAAAGCCTTATTTAATTTCACCATAACAAGTCTCCCTTGCATACCTGTGTGCGTGTTCCTCCTACATATGGTCGTCAGAAGTGGGACGAGAGGTGGTCCTTGAAGTAAAAAGGGGTCCGGAGATTGCCTGTGAATTTTTTTTGTGCTTTTTGCCTACAAACAGTCTGAGCAACATAAACAAAAATTCATGCAGCAGAGACCAGTTAAAGGGACACACCCAGGCAGGAAATCTACACTGCACTGAAACTTACAAAACCACAGATGGACTCTTTTCCCCGATTCCAAGAGGAGGGAGACCGTGCTGAAGCAGGTAAACCGTATTTGCCTATCACAAATAAAGTGTAATATGGTCATTGAAATAGGGGTTTTTCCTTCCAGCTGTAGTCAGGGTTCAAGAAGTAAGTTAGCCCTTAAAAGGGATAGGCGTTTGTTGTTTTCAAATGTTTCGCTGAAGCAGTGAAGCAGTGAATACAGATGGTGACACACGAGCGGTACCGATTCTGCAAGTAAAGGCTGCCACACCGCATAGGACTACCAGTTGTGAATGGAGCATATGCAGAAAAGTGTGAAAATTGATTCAAGACTGTGAAGCAGGGGAATTTTCAGTAAACAAGTGCTGAGGGTAAAATTGTCCTACTGGGGAAAAAGGAATTGCTGAGCTGCGTAAAAGGTATCCCAAAGTGTGAAGAGTGAATGCCATAATACCCAAAGTTGAGACTGAACATTACTGAACTCAAGCAGAAAACCACATTATTTGGCTTAAGCGGAGGGTATTGCACCTAGCAAGTAAATGGTGTAAAGCAAACAGAAGTTTTTACCTAGCAACTGCACATCCAGTATACCTAATGAGAGATTAAACCTAGCAAGTAAATGGTGTAAAGCAAATAGAAGTTTTTTCCTATAAACTGCACATCATGTATACCTAGAGAGAGAGAATGCATGCACAGTACTGCTGATATTGTAAAACTTACCCAAGAAAAAGAAAAGTCTACAGAGATGCCTGTGAAAGCTACGACCTCTACAAGCAAAATATGCCCACCTGTAAGACTACCACAATTGAGGGTTCTAGCAAATACAGTGGCAACAGCTGCAATAGCGCCTCCTGAGGTCAGGAAGAAAATTACACCTGATATGGTCCCCCAAAATGGAGGACAAGATGCAGCGTTCCTTTAATGAACCCTACCCCACGGAAGAGTGGCCCTTCCAGTCCAATTAAGATGAAGACATCTCTTACGGGGATCCCGAACCGAGTCACACCCACAAAACACCCGAAGAATGGTGGGGGTGCCTGAACTCAGCACGCACCGAAAAGACCGCTCTCTATGATGACGAGTATGATCGATGGGAGAGCGGGAGCAGCAGATCACCAAATATTTCTGTTAGCTAACGCAACTGCAAGAAAAACCTGGCGTATATAATGAAGCCGCTGAAGTAGCAAATAAAGAAGGAGACCCCAGTATTCCTGATCGGACGGAGTCACCCAAAACAAAAAGGCAGAAAAAGAAAAGCGGTTCTTCACTTACCGTGGAAGGAACAGACACGTCAGCAGATCCTGTGGAGGAAAAGGGGGACCGAGATGCCTTGCAGCCTAGAGAAAATGAAGAATTCGTCCCGCGGATAACCGAATATCCAGAGGGCCCAAAGCATAAGTCGTGTATCCCAAAGAAGTGTCTGTCCGGAGCCAACAGTGAGGAACCCTCAACCAACCATCCCAGGGAAGCGGAGCTGGAACCAGTGAGTGTCGATCCCTTGACCAGCCCTGAAGATGCCCTGAAAAATGCCAGGCATGACTGTGATATGCTCCGTGAACAATTGAAACAAAAGAAAGATGGTTACACAGAGCTACAGAAAAATAACGTGAAGCTACAGAAAGATGTGCTCACAATTTACTCTTTAGCCAGGACAGAATTGGACGATCTCAAGACTGAGCTAGATACTGCAAATGCTACTATTTCCACCATGGATCAAAAGCAGAGCCAATCTGATAAAATGATGGCTAAGCTGAAGTGGAAGTATGAGGAGGCACTGAAGCAGATGACCGTCTTTCAGCAAGAGGTTCACACTCTTCGCGAAGAGCTGAATGCCTCACAACAGGAGGTCAACAGTGTCCAGACAGAGGTGGACGTATCTCAGAAAGAGGTTCATACACTCCGCAGAGCACTGGATGCCTCACATCGTGAGATCAACAGCTGCCCCACAGAACTGGAAGTCTCCAGAAAGGAACTTCACAGTCTCACTGAGGAGCTGGACATTTCAAAGAAAACTATCCTCCATCTTAACTTAGATCTCAAAGTCTCTCAGAAGGAGCTTCAGAACCTAAATCTGGAGATTGAAGTTGCACGCCAGGAGACTGTCATTCTCAAAGCAGAAGTGCATAAATGGAAGGAGGACTGCAAGGAGGCCCTGAATAGTACATAGACTGAAAAAGGAGAAAATTTAAGATTAAAAAAGAAGTAAAGAAATAATTAGACTTTTGGAAGGTGAGATTTTTGAAGCAGAGCACCGACTGCAGAACCAACTGCAAGGTCTGCATATGCACCTCCAGATGGCTGAGGAGAAGCAGCTAACTCTGCAGGAAGACAATCTGCAGGCTGTTACATAAATACAGGTGCTGCAGGAACGTCTGATTACCCAGTATGTCCCCGCAAAGCAGCATGAGAAACTGAAGGCTACCCTGAGCCTCACAGAAGCATCGCTAGAGGCCAAGCTTAGAACCCAGGTGACTCGGCACAAAAGGGAGCACAAGAAGGTCCAGAAACTGAGACAAGTAACTGTGGCCCAAGCAAAGAAATTCATAGTGCTTCACAATGATGTGAAAATGTGGAAGCAAGCTCAGAGAAAACAAAGCGTGCAGGTAAATTCCCTGAGAAGAGACTTGCAAGATGCACTCAAAAAACAGGGATCTCTCGCAGATGAGATTACAGTTCTACAAGGACAAGTATTGACCCTGACAAAGCGTCAGTATCCCACAGCCACAAAAACCCACGAAGACAGGGGTACAGTGAGAGCTGGGAATACCGCTCATCTGAAAAACAAGGTTGCAAAATTTGAATCACCTAAACAAGCACTAGCAAAACCTTCAGCCACCCAACAGGCAACAAAAGAAGGTACACGTGCTGAATCAAAACCAGAAGAACCCTTAGCTGATGAAGCTGAAAAGATGGGACATTCTCTGGAAGTGGAAATGGATTTGCAACTTAATCCCAAAGAGGCTGAACTAGCAACTCCATTAAGTGGGAAAAGTGCAGAGAGACAGCTTCAAGAGCGGAAAACTCAAAGGGTTCTTTTTAAACGCTCTGCAACTGCTGCCATACAGTCTGCCTACAATAAAACGAGCACCCGATGCGAGGGAAATCTCATGACTGCGCACGTAGCAAAAAGACTATACTTAGAAAAAGTCCTCCTCGAGCGACTGAGTGCTGATTTCAAGCACCTTCGGGAGGAGACACGAATAAACTGGAGAAAGGGCTCCAATCCCAGCAGGACTGAGGGTTCTCTTCCTCCATCCACTCTCATTCAAGTCACAGAGATATCTAGAATGAGAGTGGAAGGATGGGCTTTGGCCGTGGCAAGCCCGAGCTTCCCACAAACAGGGGAGGTATGTAACAGGGGAGTTATCCCTGTTCAGGAAACGTGCCCCTAATCCAGCAGTGTGGTGGTTAACTGCTGGTAGTCAATTATCCAACACCACCTGCCTGATTAGCTTCTTAGAAAAGCCTGTCTTTTGAGACATGAAGGGAGATTGTTCCTGAGTCTCACAAGCTGTGAGACTGGCCATGGGGACAGATGTCTTGAGCCTGCCAGAAGAAATAGCAGAGCTGCTTGCTAGACACAGGGGAAAACACCTCTAAACCTGAATGCTGACAAAACCTGAGGAAAAAGGCAGCAACCCAGGAACAGAGAAGACTTTCCCACCAAACAGATAAGACTTTCCTTTATAAGACTTTTGGTATATCTGCTCATATCAAGATATATGTTTGGGGCTGGGAGACATGCTTATCTAAAGGGAGTTGTGGACTGCATAGGTTTCACTAGAAATACTCCCAATGGAATAGAAGCTTTGTTTGACCCCTTGTTTGGATGTTTTTCTGATGTTAAGGAAACAGGCGCAATAAAAGCCTTATTTAATTTCACCATAACAAGTCTCCCTTGCATACCTCTGTGCGCATTCCTCCTACAGATATCATATATGTTGGTATGAAAATGTCACTTCAAATACATATTACCAATGTGTTATTAGGTGGTAATATAAGACGAAAAAAGGGGGGGCTTCTCAGCTCTTTATTAACGTACTGAAGGTGTGCTATCAGGGATGAATAACAATAAGCAACATGGGAGAGAGAGAATCCCCAGTGATGCACTTACCTCTACTAATACTGAAAATAAATACGTTTTAATAATTCAAAGAAAACATAACCTAATATTAAAACCTCAAAATAAGCGCCCATGTGTTTCACCAATAGTGAGCAAAGGTATTCTTTTTCCACAGACATCAAGGGATAATAATATATACCCTAAATCACCCTGGGTAATGATGTCAGCAGCACGCCATTAGCGCAACTAAGGCACAGGTCTTAGTCTTGAAATGTGTGTAACACTGGGCAAATAGCTTGTGAACCTAATCATATTCAGCCAGTTTAAATATGATGTGGGCCGATCAAGGAACCCACTAGGATCAGTCAGAGATGTAGGTTCAATAGCTGAAAGGACTTTGTGATACTGCTGCGGCAGAGTTTATTCGAGCATTTGCCCGTTCTCTGCCGCAGCAGTAGCCTGGCGCGCGCCCGAGAGTGACGGGCGCGCGCCGAAGCAGCGGAAGAGCGCCCTCCGATCGGGGCGCTCTCCCTACCGCTGCCGGATCCGCCGGGTCCCCCGGAATCCCCTGCCGCTGTCCCGCGATCGCGGGACACCAGGGCTCCCTCGGGGAGCCCCTGGACGCGCGTGCAGGGGGCGCACGCTCCCGAAGACGCGTGACCGCGCGTCTATGACGCGCGGCACGCCGAGGGGCGGCCACTAGCAAGCCGGGAGATTTCCCGGCTTGCGGTACCGACCACACTGCAATAAAGTGTGTCGGTACTGTATGCACGTCACTTAGGCTCTATGGTAATGATAGCGAGCTAATGCCTTGATGATTCATTTGAAAACAGTTGAATCTAGAGATGCAGGAGTTAATATTCTGGGTAACATGAGAGATCTGGATATACTATCTCCACTGAAATACAATAGTGGATAACGCACTACTTCTACCATGCACTCATGGTTAACATTCACCATGAGTATTATACTGTAGCTATCCTGGAACCAGGGTCACGAATGATGTATGAATAATTCCAGTTAGCTTAACTCATGCCTTCCCTCTTCCAAAGCACAACAAGTCCTTTTGTCTTTCTTAGTTTTATTGGGGGAAAATCACAGGAAGAAAGGTGCTTGCAGATGTAGTGTGGGTAGAGAGTGCTTCTCTCTCTTAAGTGCAGTGTATCAAGATAAGGCAGTGTAAAAACAGAAAGGCCTTGCTGGGGCAAATAGCCGGCAGGTACTCACTCAGAGTCCAGGGTGAAAAGGAAGTGAGGGGCAAGGGTCACACTAGAAGTGAAGTGAGACTATACTAACTGTCAGCAAGGACAGGGGGGTAGGAATAGCCCACCCTCAGCTAGGAGAATAGGAGATTGCAGGCAACCAACACTGACTAGGGCTGTGTAAACAACATGTAACAATAATGTTGCCTTTTCCCATGCAGCTAGCTGCTGGGACAGGGAAAATAGCAGGCAGCTA
The DNA here is from genome assembly GCF_040206685.1 of Ascaphus truei. NCBI lineage: Eukaryota > Metazoa > Chordata > Amphibia > Anura > Ascaphidae > Ascaphus > Ascaphus truei. Next base: position 115,423,518 of record NC_134487.1, read on the forward strand.
AACTAGGGAGACATGAATCCTATGAGCTGCAAAGGGAGACAGATAAATGTAAAATCCTGTTCCACGACAGTAGCCACTAGTGGCAATATTACACAGTTTTGTGAAGCTTTCATATTTACACTTGGCCTACAAGTATGGGGTTCATGTGCCCCTCTGTCTGATCACAGCAGAATATATATTCATACAGGAATTTGTCCCATTAATTGATTTAGAGTGTATATTATTATCCCCTATCTGTGGAACAATAATCACTTTTTTCACTGTTGGTGAAACCCATGGGCGCTTATTTTGAGGTTTTAATATTGGGTCATGTTTTCTTTGAATTATTAAAATGTATTTATTTTCAATATTAGTGGAGGTGAGTGCATCACTAAGGATTCTTTCTATCCCGTGTTGCTTAGTTGGTAATATAGCCAGAAAGTTGGAAATGGATGATAACTAGATCATCAGGTAAGATTGGTCTGATAAAACCAAAACCTATTTTAATATTGATGAATAAAAACATGAACACAATAATAACTAGATAGGAATTGACTAACAATGATAATATAATGAGGGGAATAGATCTGGAATATAAAAATGGGGAAGGCAAATACCGCCAGGTTGAAGACAAGGAAGGGGGATGGAGCAGATAAGTGGAGAGCCTTGAAGGTAAGGATGACCTTAACTTAAACAGAAATGGACGTTATTTTCCCTGGGTTAATTCCAGATTCATTAAGCTAATTGTATGCAGAAATAACTCCCTTTTAAAAAAAGTAATTGGATTATGGTTAACTATATTAAAGTACTTAACAAAAGTAATATGATTAATCCTAGTTATGTCAAACACCTACTGTACAGTATGTGTTCCGGTAGTAGCTAGCATGTTTATATGCGAAACAAAGTTACGTTAACTTATAAAATCATGTTAACTGATGGTCGTGTTAACTGAGAAGTGATAGGATTCTCCTTCTCTGCCCACAGTACATACACTGTAGACATATACTTATTTATCCTGGTCAAATATTTAATACATTTATACTTTTTTTTTTACATTGATTACCTACGATTATTGTGTTCATCTAAAGTATATTTTCTGGGTGAATATAGTGATTATACAGTAAGTGATAATAATAATAATTTTTCTTAGAATAGGACTATAATATCATAAGCGCTGAAAGAGGACGTGTATTTTTCTTTTTGGGAATTGCTTTTCATCAGTTATTGATACTTTTGTGAATCCCTGTGTGGTCTACACTTCCATGGTTCCATTACCTCTGGAACTCTACAAATTTGTCAGCAATGCCAAACTTAAGCATGATTTAAATAATATAGCCTCATTTTCAGCAATTCATATATGTGAATCTGCTTGGTGAATATGGCATGAATATGATATAGGCTCTAATTAGATCATTTGCATTTCAGTAATGTAAGTAAAAAAATGTTAACACACGTAGAACTCAATCAACATCATTTTATTTGCTTTAGTGATTACGGTGGTCATTTTATCATACATTAGCTCAGGCTAACGTCACACTAATGGGTTTATTCTACTGTATGTTGTCTGAAAACTCCCATTGACTTGAATAAAGGCTAATATTACTTAGTGAATCTGAGCATTAGGGAGATATTAAAACATAAAGACTGAACACGGGCTCTATATTAAATTGAATTGCTAACTAATGACAGGCACCTCCACTGTTATATTTAAGCTACAAGATTTTTGCCTTCCACATACTATAGAACCATAGGTTGGTTTCAATGTTTTGGGGCTTGAGATTTACCATTAGATGTATAATTTACGTCCTTGACTTGGGTAAAATTGCTAGATTTAAATATTTTATAACTAAACCACAAGAATGCTTTGTATTTTGTTGCTTTAGGTTTTGTTTTACTACTTCTTTATGTCACTTCTGATGAGTTGAATTAATGGGGTTTAAAAGTTTTCTGCTTATATTACATTGAGATGGGTCCTTATGTAAGGACCAAAACGGTTGTTTGGTGAAATAAATAACTGTAAATCCCATTTGGAACTAGAGTGCTACTCCTTTTACTTTTTTATATTAAGCTTTTAAAATTTCCATTCCAAGAAGTTACAGCACTCACAAGTATTCACCTCAAATATATTTCTAGAGCTCGCATATCTATGCCTGCAATTTATCGAACTCTGTAAAAAATATGGGTGGAATTGCTACTTAAAACGTTTAATGTCCTAACCCTAGCAAGAGTGCCATAGCAGAGATATATGAAGTTGTCTCCGTTCACTTATCAAAAGCTTCCTCTACATTTATAAGTCTTTTTAAAGCCACAGAATATTTAAGTGAATGTTATTTTTATTTAGGGAAGTTTTTGCACAACTCACAATACTATTTTTCTTTTACAAGGCAACATCTGCAGGACCTGAAGAAGATAACAACGAAGAAAAAGAAGATAAGATCTCCTCACCGGGGACTCCTCTTCAAGCAACTGGGCATTGTGAACTTCTGCGCATTATGCTCTTCTTCAAGCTGAGTAACAATGCTACATGGGTCAAGAGTGGTTGGTGCTGCAGTTGGAGGAGGAAGAGGTAAGAAACACATTGTATTTTATTTAATTGTGTCTTTTTAGGTTGCCCATTGATTGCCAATGTGGTTATCAATTGAGTACATAGATAATCACAGTGATAATCAATGGGTTTCTTGACTAGTGTTTATTGTTATGTCAATTTTATTTTATTGGGAATTGGGTTATTTTTCTACACAAATGGGCAAAAGCGCAGCTTGCCATATTTGGCTACTTGTGCTTTTGCCCATTTGTGTGTGGTGATACATGTAGAGGGGGTGGGGGATGGGAGTAGTTGCCCTTAGGAAGGTGGTTTAGACTCCTGGGTGAGTCACAGAGAGGGGTTTACCGCCTTAATTAGCATAGTGGTTACTAACCAATAAGGTAATTAAGGGGCTACTGGCCATTAGCTGGTGTTTGTGTTTTAATGGTGCCACAGAAAAGGTTACAGATATTTAACCCCTTTATTACCTTAGTGATTAGCCACTAAGGTACTGAAGCTGGGATGTAATTTTATTTGTATTACTGCTGCGGCTCATCTGAGTCTAACACATCGCCGTTTTTTCCCTGGCTTTTTCCTGGAATACGACGCACTTCACCTGGAGCATGCCGCATTCATTTTGCGTTCTCAGCCACGGGTTATGCGCGGTTGACGCGCTTATTGAGAATGGTTCGGATTTAATAGGTTGCAATTCTTCGCGTGTCCGCCAGATGGCAGATATTCATGAATTGTAATGCGCATGCGCTTCAGTAATGTGTCGACTTGCAGGTGTAGCAGTGTGCTATTGTAACTTGGCCTTGAGACTGAAGGAAGAGGTTGTAAAAATGTATCAATTTAGGCTTTTCATATTAAAGAAAGACAAAGACCAGTTTCGGTTACAGTATTCTCCAGAGACCCGCCGCCTGCCATGAGTGTTCAAGTGCAGCCCGTTTTCCAAAAACCCGACAGAAGTTACGCGTATTTGATATGGGCCGCGATTAATGCAACAGATAATAAGATGGCAACAGTTGTTCAAATTTATCAGTATTTTATCGAAAACTATGACTTTTACAAATTTTCGCCAGCTCCTCATACGTGGAAGCGTGCAATAAGGAAAAGGTTATGTAGCGATCCCTGTTTTTATCGTATTGAGCCACAATTTGTTGGAGGGTATTGGTGTGCATCACCGGCTTTTTCCTGTATCTATGATCATGCAGACGGCAAAAGGCGAAAGGTCGTGTTAAAACTAACTAAGAAACGACAGTCGCTGCCAAGCAATGCACCAGTACCGGCTTCCAATAACGGTCCCACCGTCAGTGACAACCCTGAGCCTGAGCCGGATTTCACGTGCAGTTTCGATCAAGCTTGCATGTACCTAAGCAATTTCCAGCCTCATCAGCTGACTACAGGTGGACTAGTCCCGCTGCAAACTATCGACGTGGATGATCAAGAACACTGGACTGGCAGTGGACCGGCGCCAGCACCAGCTGAATGGGAAATTCTATGGTGAGTATTGTTGCCGTATTATTTTCTGTGTTTTTTTAATTTTGACAATACAGTATCAATATCGGTGCGATTCAAAAGTCAAGCGATTCTCCTGTAAGCAATATCATTGGCTGAGCGGCTTCTACAGTACTGTACTGCAGATACTGAACAATTGGTGGAACGCTAGGCGCATGCGCATTGGAACCTTCTTGAAACGCATACAGTATGCGTTTCATTACATCGACGGTAGGCGCATGCGCATGTGAACAGGAGACGCCCCCCGAGAAAATTATTGGTGGGACTGGCTGGGAACTTCTTTAGACCATTACAGTAAAACTTTCATTTTTATTTTTCCTCAGAAAAGAAAACGGCTAATGGAGGATTTCGATGGATAATATCGCTTTGTGTAACAATGACTGCACATTGCAGAATCGGATTTAAAAACCCACGTACCGGAGTCTACAGTTTAGTGGCCGTTGTTATTGATTAGGATAGAATACTGTACCGTAAACAGTATGCTGATGTTTTCCGGCCGTACAGTATACAATACTTTTTTATATACAGTATACTGTGTAATAAACCCGAAAAAATAAAAACTATGCATTTATTCTACATGTATTACAGTACTGTACATACAGTATGTGTCTTCTATACAGTGCCAGTACATACAGTACAAGGGATTTTCCAAAGCATTGCCGTAAACAAAGTCTCAAAATTCCCATCTCAAAGAGAATTACACGCTGGCGCAGTGAGGCTTTGTAGCTCGGCTATGGACGGATTCAGAAAACAATGGCAAGATTCAGTAAATTAACGACTCTGTGGAGAGGGGGGGTTGGGTGACTCATGCGCAGTAAGAAGATCCCATCTCTAAAAGGATTACACGCAGGCGCAGTGAGGCTTTGTAGCTCGGCTATGGACGGATTAAGAACACAATGGCAAGATTCAGAAAATGAACGACTCCGTGGAATTTCAAATCCTTGAGCTAGCGTTTGTGGGGGAGGGGGCTACAGGGTACAGCTGCATGAAGTTCAAAGCTAAAGACATACTTTAATTTCAAAAGGCAGTTCATCATAATAATACACCCCCAAATACAGTACGTAAAAAGCACACAAATCAACCATGTGCAGTCAAACGCACAGGGTCGCAGTCAAAAGCTACAGCACAGATTGAATATCATAATACAGTAAGATGGTTTTTGCAGGCTTGTGGAGAAAAAAAATACAATTAAAATTTTTTTTAATTTTTTTTGGTCACTCACTCAGGCAAGCAAGCAGTGGTGGGCGAAGTTACAGGCGCATGCGCAGTAAATTCCTGCTGTCAAGCAGGAATGTGATTGAAACCAGACACACATTCAAAGGAATGGTGTGGGAGAGATGTACTGCATTGCACAGAAGATAAGAAGTTGAAATATCCTGCAGTGCAGTTAATTATCCTGAGCGAGGGGAGAGCGCTGTATATGCCAAAATGTGACACTGTTACAGTACTGTACACGCCTATGCGTTTCAACAATTTTCAAATGAGACATACTGTACAGCAGCACAGCACTGCAAATGCATGTATACTTTAAATACGCAAATTTACAATTACTGCGTGCGCACACACAGACTGTGTACTGACGTAGGTTGAACCGCAAAGGTATTAGACTTCCAAGACAACAGTTCGCAAACGCCCCCCTGAGTTTTTACATGGCATTGCAGTATTGCAGACAGCGAGAATAAAAAGCTGATATCACGAGCGCGAAAATAACGCAGTTCACTCCGGGCGAAAATGACAAAAAAACGCACCTAACCGGGATAATCTGAGAGCCGCGGATCTAGCCAACTTAGACTCAGATCGGCCGCCACTGTATCTAGGATTGAAGCCAGGAGTCTCCGGAGCTGAAATTAATGCGGGTCAGCTCCGGAGACCCCCGGTGTGAGGAATCGCCATCCTGGCGGCCACAGACCGTCTCCTCCTTAAAGACCCTTCCGCGACAGACATCCAGGATGCGCAATCCCATGGCCCAGTTACACGCAGGCGGATCTTGTGCGGTCTGTCTCGTCCCCGCTATGCCCTAATGACTCCGGCGCGTGACAGGGGCATTCGTCCAGCCTCCCAATTGACGCACGTCCCAATCTCCGCCCCCGCTCTGGTGACGGACAGGACCAGCATGGGAGTGATGTGCGTACCAGGCTCTGCCCCCTGACCTCCGTGATGCGCATGATCGGTACCGCCCCTGTTCCTGATCAGGCTGCATCATAGGGCACTTCCAAAAAATACCAGAGGATCACAGCTTGCAGCCATGTAAAATAAAAAGCCATCACATAGTATAGAAATGTTGTGAAATAATGTGATAGTAATGAGACAGGCTCACAAATGGCTACTCACATGAAGGTAGCAAAAAGGAGCAGTCATCCAACTTAAAGGTTGGATGTTCCCTGATGTTGGTGCAGCAACTACCAGCAACTTATCTCCAAAAAAGAGGAAAAGGACCAAATAGTGTAGACAGCTAAAATATATTCTTAAAACATACTACAAATGAAGGCTTACACTTATGAAGATAAAAGACAGCGTTATCAGCAGCGGATGATGGGTAAACAGTGGGTCGCGATCTCCCTGTGTCCCGTGTAGATCTATGCTGCTTTGGAATGCTCCTGCATCCACGCCGGAGGTCCGTGTCACTTCCGGTGCATCTGGGACTTCCTGGCTCTCTGATGAGGGCGCGTTCTCGATCTTCCCTCTGGAGGTTGGTTAGCTGGACTGTAACAGGGGACTTATCCCTGTTCAGTAATGTGCCTTTAATCCAGCAGTGTGGTGGTTAACCTCTGGTAGTTAATTACTAAACACCACCTGCCTAATTAGATGGCTTAGAAAGCCTGTCTTTTGAAACAGGAAGTGAGAACTCTTTAGCTGACACCTGAGCTGAACTTGGAGACACACTTGTCTTGAGCTAAAAGATAGCAGAGCTGCTTTCAAGACACAGGGAAAACTTCTAAACCTGTATGCTGACAAACGCTGAAGACAAGGGAGCTGAAGCAGGGACAGTAAAGATTTTCCCTCCAAACCACAAGGACCAAGTAAGACTTCTAAAACCTGGATGCTGATATTTTCTGTGCACGCAAGGGTGCGGATCCAGGAGAGCAGAGAAGCTTACAAACAGATAAGACTTTTATTCTTAAGAGACTGCTTATATCTGCTTATTGCATGCTATGTTTGGGGCTGGGGAGAAATGCTTGACTAGGGAGATGTGAATTGATTGCATAGTGTTTTCACTAGAAATACTCCCAAGTGAACGGAAGCTTTGTTCCCCCCCCCCCCTTGTTTGGATGTTTTCCTGATAAAAAGGAAAAGGCACAATAAAGCCTTATTATAATTTCACATTATAAAGCCTCCTAATTGCGTACCTCTGTGAACGTCCGTCCACATATGGTGTCCAAGGTGGGACAAGAGGTGTCTTTGTAGTTAAAAAGGACCGGAGATTTTTATGTGAAACTTTTTTTTATGCTTTTTGCCTACAAACAGTCTGAGAAAAAAAGAAAAAAAAACCTCATGTTGCAGAGATCAGAATTAAAGGGACACACCACTGGACTGAAACTTACAAAAACACAGATGGACTCTTTACTCCAATCCCAAGAGGAGAGAGACTGCTGAAGCAGCTAAAACTTTATTTGCCTATCACAAAGCGTAATATGGTCATTGAAATAGGGGTTTTGCCTTCCAGCCATAGTCAGGGTTCAAGAAGTGAGTCAGCCCTTGAAAAGGGATAGGTGTTTGTTGTTTTCAAAAGTTTTGCTGAAGCAGTGAATACAGATGGTGACCCACGAGTGGTACTGATTTTGCAACTAAAGGTTGCCACACCGCATAGGGCTACCAGCTGTGAATGGAGTATATGCAGAAAAGTGTGAAAATTGATAAAAGACTGTGCTGAAGCAAGGGAATTTTTAGCAAACAAATGCTGAGTGTAAAATTGCCCTATAAAGGAAAAGGTTTTTCAAAGCCAATTGCTGAGTTTTGAGTCCACTGCAAAGAATGTTTTTTTTTCTGCAAGTAAAAAAGTATGCCTATTATCTTGGGAGCAAAACAGACACCCAAAGTGGGAAGTGTGAATGCCATAATACCCAAAGATGAGACTGAAAATTACTGAACTCAGGCAGAAAACCAAATTCTGTTGCTGAAGCGGAGGGTTTGCACCTAGCAAATAAATGGTGTATAGCAAATAGACTTTTTTACCTAGCAACTGCACAATCTTGTATACCTGATAAAATAAAATGCATGCACAGTACTGCTGATATTGGAAAAAAAAAAATACCCAAGAAAGAAAAGTCTACAGAGATGCCTGTGAGAGCTACGACCTCTACAAGCAAAATATGCCCATCTGTAGGACTACCACAATTGGGGGTTCTAGCAAATACAGTGGCAACAGCTGCAATAGCGCCTCCTGAGGTCAGGAAGAAAATTACACCTGATAACCTAAAAATGGAGGACAAGATGCAGCGTTCCTGTAATGAACCCTACCCCACGGAAGAGTGGCCCTTCCAGTCCAATAAAGAGGAAGACATCTCTTACGGGGAACCCGAACCGAGTCACAACCACAAAACACCCCAAGAATGGTGAGGGTGCCTGAACTCGGCACGAACAGAAAAGAAAGCTCCCTTGGATGACGAATATGATCAGCAGGAGACACAGAGGGAGCAGTGGATCACCAAATATTTCTGTCAGCTAAAGCAGCTGCAAGAAAAGCCTGGCATATATAATGAAGCTGCTAAAATTTCAAATGAAGATGGAGACCCCAATATCCCTGAAGGGACGGTGTCATCCAAATCAAAAAGGCGGAAAAAGAAAAAGAAAAGCGGTTCTTCACTTAGCGTGGAAGTAACAGACACGTCCGCAGATCCTGTGGAGAAAATGGGGGACAGAGTTGCCCTGCAGCCTAGAGAAAATGGAGAATTCGTCCCACGGTTAACCGAATATCCAGAGGGCCCAAGGCAGAAGTCGGGTACCCCAAAGAAGTGTCTGTCCGGTGCCAACAGTGAGGAACCCTCAACCAAGCATCCCAGGGAAGCGGAGCCGGAACCAGTGAGTGACGATCCCTTGACCAGCCCTGAAGACTCCCTGAAAATTGCCAGGCGTGACTGTGATCTACTTCGAGAACAATTGAAACTTGAGAGAGCAGATAACACAGAGCTACAGAAAAATAATGTGAGGCTACAAAAAGATGTGCTCACAATTTACTCTTTAGCCAGGACAGAATTGGACGATCTCAAGACTGAGCTAGATACTGCAAAGGCTACTATTTCCGCCATGGATGAAAAGCAGAGCCAATCTGATAAAATGGTGGCTACGCTAAAGCGGAAGTATGAGGAGGCACTGAAGCAGATGACAGTCTTCCAGCAAGAGGTTCACACTCTTCGCATAGAGCTGAATGCCTCACAACAGGAGATCAACAGTGTCCGGATAGAAGTGGACGTATCTCAGAAAGAAACAACAACGAGTGGGGAGTGATCACAGGACCATACTAATTGAATGAAGTGTTTATATTCATAAGTGAGGTAATCAAAAGGTGGGTGCAAACTGTGAACTGAAAGTGAATCAGAAAAGGGGAAGGGGAAACACAAAATGGATGTGCCCCCAAAAGAATTCACTTAAATGCACACCACCCAAGTGTAAAAATTAACTTTTAATAAATACTTAAAACATATATTACCAAAGTAACGTGTGATGTGAATTAAAAATGTATTAAATCATAGCTATCAAGCAACCGTGTCGTTGGTTATTCTTACTATCCCAGTACCAATTGATATGATGGGATGTTAAAGACAGGGACTGCTATGAGTAGGGTATTAACCCCTCTGGCCACCTACCTGTATATAATTATATACAACTCTACATCTGGTCTCATCGCTGCCCCAGAGGGGTTAATACCCTACTCATAGCAGTCCCTGTCTTTAACATCCCATCATATCAATTGGTACTGGGATAGTAAGAATAACCAACGACACGGTTGCTTGATAGCTATGATTTAATACATTTTTAATTCACATCACACGTTACTTTGGTAATATATGTTTTAAGTATTTATTAAAAGTTAATTTTTACACTTGGGTGGTGTGCATTTAAGTGAATTCTTTTGGGGGCACATCCATTTTGTGTTTCCCCATCCCCTTTTCTGTATCTCAGAAAGAGGTTCAGACACTCCGCAGAGCACTGAATGCCTCACATCATGAGACCAACAGCTGCCGCACAGACCTGGAAGTTTCCAGATAGGAACTACACAGTCTCACTGAGGAGCTGGACATTGCTAAAGAAACTATTGGTAATCTTAATGCAGATCTCAAAGTCTCTCAGAAGGAGCTTCAGATCCTCAACCTAGAGAAGGAAGTCTCACGCCAGGAGATGGTCATTCTCAAAGTAGATGTGTGTAAATGGAAGGAGGACTGCAAAGAAGCCCTGAAGAATACAGAGACTGAAAAAAGAGAAAGTTCAAGATTAAAAAGAGAAAACTTAAAACTGAAAGAAGAAAATTTTCAGTTAACAGAAGAAGTCAAGGAAAAGTTTGAAGCAGAGCACCGACTGCAGAACCAACTGCAAGGTCTGCGTACACACCTCCAGTATGCTGAGGAGAAGCAGCAAACGCTACAGGAAGAAAAACTGCAGGCTGCTAAAGAGGTACAAGCGCTGCAGGAACGTCTGAATACCCAGTACGTCCCCACAGAGCAGTATGAGGAGCTAAAGGCCACGCTGCATGTCTTCAGAGCATCGTTGGAAGCGGAGCTTCGATACCAGGTGACTCTGTATGAGAGGGAGTGTGAGAAGGCTCAGAAACTGGAGCAAGAGCTGGAGAGACAGAGAGACTGTTCCATTTCCTTGAGTCAGTACACCAAGGAGAAAACAAATGCAGCGGCAACCTTGACGACAAAAATTACAGAGCTCCAGAATATGAAGGAGACTCTGATACAAATTCCTCCAATACGGAAAAAGGTATTGGCTCTGCCCAAGCACCAGTATCCCACAGTAACTAATGCCCGCAAGGACAAGGGTACAGTGAGAGTTGGGGACTCCACGCAACTTCAAAACAAAATTACGAAGTTTGAGCCACCAAAGAAAGCACTAGCCAAACCTACAGCTGCCCAACAGGCAACAAACAGAGGTAGGAGTGCAGAATCAAAGCCAGAAGAATCCTTAGCTGAAGAAGCTGAACTGGCGACTCCATGGTGTGGAGAAGCGGCAGAAAGACCACTTCAAGAGCAGATAACTCTAAGGGCTAGTCCTAACTGCTCTAAAACTGTTGCCATACACTTTGTCTACAAAAAGAGGAGTGCCCGATGCAATAGAATTCTCAAGACCGCGCACGTGATAAAAAGACTTTACGTGGAAAAAGTCCTCCTCGAGCGACTGAGGAGTGCTGATCTCAAGCATCTTCGGGAGGAGACAAAAATAAATTGGAGAAAGGGCTCCAATCCCAGCGGGACAGAGGGTTCTCTTCCTCCATCCACTCTCATTCAAGTCACAGAGATATCTAGAATGAGACTGGAAGGATGGGCTTTGGCCGTGGTAAGCCCGAGCTTCCCACAAACAGGAGAGGTATGTAACAGGTTACTTATCCCTGTTCAGTAATGTGCCTTTAATCCAGCAGTGTGGTGGTTAACCTCTGGTAGTTAATTACTAAACACCACCTGCCTGATTAGATGGCTTAGAAAGCCTGTCTTTTGAAACAGGAAGTGAGAACTCTTTAGCTGACACCTGAGCTGAACTTGGAGACACACTTGTCTTGAGCTAAAAGATAGCAGAGCTGCTTTCAAGACACAGGGAAAACTTCTAAACCTGTATGCTGACAAACGCTGAAGACAAGGGAGCTGAAGCAGGGACAGTAAAGATTTTCCCTCCAAACCACAAGGACCAAGTAAGACTTCTAAAACCTGGATGCTGATATTTTCTGTGCACGCAAGGGTGCGGATCCAGGAGAGCAGAGAAGCTTACAAACAGATAAGACTTTTATTCTTAAGAGACTGCTTATATCTGCTTATTGCATGCTATGTTTGGGGCTGGGGAGAAATGCTTGACTAGGGAGATGTGAATTGATTGCATAGTGTTTTCACTAGAAATACTCCCAAGTGAACGGAAGCTTTGTTCCCCCCCCCCCCCTTGTTTGGATGTTTTCCTGATAAAAAGGAAAAGGCACAATAAAGCCTTATTATAATTTCACATTATAAAGCCTCCTAATTGCGTACCTCTGTGAACGTCCGTCCACATGGACACTCTACGCGTTTCGCCGTTAGGTGTACGGCTTTGTCAGGAGTGATAATTGGCTGCACATCAGGGGTTTAAATATCCACTAGGCCCTGCCTCTAAATACATATGGTTGGCTATTCTAATAAGCCTCATAGGCATCGGTGGATAGAAAAACTCTCTCTTCTAACTATGACCAATATGTCTATCTATTAGCACATAACATTATAAACATCGTTAGCATAATGAAATCGGCGCATATAGTGGTGAATTTATAAGTGTAAAGTACACATTTAACATTGTATATCTAATTAACATATCTTTAAAATCGGCGCATCTACATACAAAATCAGCGCATATATATAAAAAGCATGGTATATCTCTAAACTCCATCAAATTTTAAATAGCCCTATAGTGGGACACACTACCTATGACCCAATAATAGTGTCACATTTTTATTGCGATATTCGTCGATTTGATATAATCTCTCAAAAACAGAGAAATATATATTAGTACATAGAAACATGGTATATGTATACTTCATATCACTAATTGAATTTTAAAGAAAGACTCCAAGCTCAATATCAACATAGAGCCCCATGGGGACTAAAGTTTTCATAGTAAAAATCCAATAGGTTTCCCTTTTAGTTAACAATAAATTTCTGGGAAATTTTAGAAAAATTGCGCGACCAATCTACATCTTAGGCGCACACGCGTGGGTTGGCGTTACTGACTTCCCTACCTCAGCACCGCGGTCGCTCTTTGTTTGTGGTGAGCTACGCATTACACCCGGATTCAATCGTATTTAGTAAAAATAAAAGAAACTGTCAGCGGTAAATTGCAATTCCGATATCGCCACCCTTTTAGGTAGCGAGAAAAAAATGTGAGTGTTTAAGGTACAATATGCATCTCGGAGCTTATAGCAGTAATTGGCAAAAAAATGCAAGTGTCTGCATTTTTTGAGCTACCTGATGGCTTGTCAGAGCAAGAGTGCTAACAATTGGTAAAAAGCCGTTTTGAACCGATATTGACATGTTATTAAAGCTTTGTGAATATCTACATGTAACCCATATTCCCCCCCACCCAGACACAGATACTATATCTAGGGTGTGTGAGGGCTGGCTACACGTGTTTGAGTGGTGCGTACCTGCCAGTAACAGGAGGGCCTGAGCTTCCCACGATGATGTTGGGGACACTGGACCAGGCTTCTGGGGTAGTTGCCTCATTCTTTAGTGGTGGTGCAGCGCCTCCATCCTCTATACCTTCCCAGGGATATGGGGTAGGACCCGTATAGAAGAAATAACCCTGGTCCCAGGGTGGATGCTCCAGAATCACACACAGTCTCTTTGGTAAAATCAGCAAAGGTCTCTTTATTGACTCTAGCTCGCACACAGCAGCCTTGGCAGCACACAGCAGCAGCAGCACACAATGCACTCCCAAATGTGTACAGGCCTTCTCCTCTCCACTCCTTTCCTCCAAGATGCACTCCGACAGGATGGTCTGTGAGGGACCTCAATACCCCAATGCCCACCTCAGAGGGTATCCTCTGGGCGGGGATAGATTTTCCCCATCACCCCCTCATCAGGGTGAGGGGCATTGGTCCACCGGAGCTCTGCTCACTCTCCAACGGTATAGGCCAGCTTTCTCTCTCTCTCCTGCTCCCTGGAGAGAGCTCAACCTAGACCTCGAACTCGACTGGACTGGGACCGACAGGAACTGGCCCTTAAATAGAGTCAGCCCCACCTCTCATGATGTCAGCAGGACCTCCCCTCTGTCTCATGCCTGCAGCAGAGTCAGGGGCCTGCATCTATCACTCAAGGCAGGGCGTGAAGGGGGGAAAACCCATGATTACTACTGGCGCCTGCCCTTAACAGGACTTACCACAGTAGGAGAAAGATATGTATAGCCCGTGCTGTTTACAGGGGGCTACATACACATACAAAATTGCTTGAAAAGTGCACTTACCAATAGTTAAGGCACTAATCGAAGTTTAGTGAAAAGGCCCCATAGAATAGGAACTATTTAATTGGATTTTACTTTGCCTGACGTGTCTTGCATTCCCATGCAGCATATACAGATGCATATCCTAAATGATTTTGTATCCTAGCCCGAGTTTATGCCTTAATTTAAATCTAATTTATTCACTTTTCATGAATCAAGCTATTCAAAGTTATTTTAAACTAGTTCACCACATTTTAAATAAACAGCTGTGACTACAGTCACAACAAAGCTATTAGGAGATGTACTGTAACTCATTAAAATGCTATGAGTCATGAGCTAAAAATATTTATTCATTTTTTTTCATGTTCCCTTTCATTCTTTCTGTGCGGCATGGTTTGTTTTCTTCATACATTGTTTGTAGTTTCTCAGCTGTGTCAATGGTGCCAGCTTTTAGTGTGTACAGGGAACAGAGAAGAAACAATCTGCCTTTTCTTTCAGTGTCTTCCAAACAACAATTTCCTTCTCATAAGAGCTTTTTACATCCATTACAATTACCAATGGAGACTTTAGGAGTTTGTTTAAACAACAAAAAATGGGAAATAAAAATACAGAAAAAAGAAACATTGAAGGTCAATGCAGAAATAGACATTTTTTGTACTGAAAGAGCATGAATTGAGAAAAATAAAAAATATTCTTCAAGAAAAAATATATCATTGGATTTGATTGGTTTGCCCAGATATTAAAAAGATTAACACTTTAAGCAAATTAACTGTATATTTCTAATTCCTGCAGTTAATTTATGCACGTTCTTGGTATTCACCAACATACAAGGATGGAGAAGGATTTAGGAGTGCTTGTAGACAACAGGCTTAGCAATAATGCCCGATTTCAAGCAAGAGCTGCAAAGAAAAATACGATCTTATTTTGCATTAAACGGGGTGTCACGTACGGCGCCATCCGAGCATACGACCTGCATACGGGACAAGGGTTAATACTGATGCTCGCAAGCATTCCCACTTTTTATCTTCGAAGAAGTCCGCCAAATGGACAATATCTCCTCTACAGGACAAGGGTTAATACTCGCACTTGCAAGAGCCCCACCCTTCACCTTTGCTAAGGTCCCTCAGATGAGTTAATATCTCCCTTAAATCCGTCCCAATATACCACTGTCACGAACAGCACACAAGTGAGCACGTGACTTAGAAATGCAACCAGGGTTAATACACATGGCTACTCTAGCCAACTCTGCTTTCGCATGCGTGAGGTACCTCCAGTGAGTTAATATTAACCCCTAGTCAATTGAAAATCATATCCACTGCCACCACCTGAGGAACTTATGCAAACAAAAGATGTCAAATTAATTTTGTTTATTATAGAAAAAACTATGCACTTTAACACACAAAAATCAGTTGTAGCAAAATGTGTCCGAAAATGTAAATGCTCTCCCCAGAGCATGCAACAGTTCATTCAGAGCCCAAAGCATTACTTATTTAATGTGTGTGTATATAGAGAGATAGATATAGATATCAATATCTATTTCTCCTTTTTTCTGTAACCTAAGCTGTGTGTATATATATATATATCTTAGAGAAACATGCAGAGTCTAGTGAGAGATCAACTTTATTACATAGGGACCACATTCAACGAATGCCACCAGGGAATTCTCGATAGCTGCAGTCAATGTGCAAGTATGCAGAAAGGCAACTTGTTTTTCCATCCTCTATAAGGCAAGAGGTTTTTTATTAAAAAAATTTAGAACTGCCTATGCAAATTTAGGTGATCTGATTGGTCCCTGCCGTCCTGTGACGCCATAACTACAGTGTGTTGCAGGAAGAGTAGCCTGTTGGGTTTATCTCAGTGACATTGCCAGCCGAGGAGCTTCTTTGCACATGCATGTATACGCCCCCTCACACACCGGACTCTGAGAGCTCATTAGAACTGATTATGCAGATCACAGTGCTGTGGGAGTGAAGTTCAGAGACCAATCCCAAAACGACTTGGGTGTACCGCCCCTGATAACGTCATGGGTAACAGGACACTTATACTCTTCACACCAGCTCCCTGAATCAGGCATCTCGCAGTCAAAGTTTCCAGTTAGCAGTCTGTCTACAGTTGGTTTGATCTTTATCTATTTGAGAGATACTTGGAGACTTGTTCTTTATTACCTATATGGTTTTGCCTTAGTACATGGAATAACACGTTGTTGTATTGGTTCTCTTTTGCATTCGTGCATTATCATTAGTTTATTTATTCTGAGTGCGCCTTATCAGAATCTAAAGAATATCTGCTGCATTTCATGAGATAGCCTGTCTTTTATTGAGGTAGTGTCTGCTACAATAGTTGTAGGTGGTACCCCTGTGAGGGATACCGGGCCACAGGCATTCCTCCTTTTTGTTTATCTTTCGATACTGAGTTCATAATGTTTGGGAGCACTTGTTTATGACAGGGGTAAGGGAAGTACCTAGATCGGATTGATGTAAGGGAACGGGCCAGAAGAAGGGGCAAGGAGCCCCGAAACGTTGCCCCCCTTATTCCCCTGTTTTATCCCCCTCCCCTCATTTCTCCTTGTCTCCCCTTACCTTGTCTCCCTTTTCTAGTGCATTTTTCCTCCTTTATATATTTGTATATTTTGTGACATAGTATTGTATATTTCAGAAATATTATTTAGCCTATTCGGTATCGTGGCTATATGTAGATGATTGCTCCATGTAACGTTCAATATATAAGAAAAGACTATATTTTTTGCAAAACCTTTTAGAAAATTTATTACAAACGTATTCTCATGGTGTACTGGGAATATACCCTATGTTCTACATGTGAGTGTTGTTTGCACATGTAAGAAAATAACTGTAATGGACTAGAAAATATTTTTTTTTTATTGTAGAATGAAAAACAAATCATGTTTCTCCTACACTGTATATGACAAATACACACTCACCATAATGTACTTTCTAAAACAAGGACTTAGACAAGTACACAAGAACAATTGTTCTGATGAATATTGTAGTATGTGTATAAATGTGTTTAAGTTTTCTATTACAATACTGCTAAAATGAATACCATAACTGAGAACATCTTTCACTACCTTAATCCTTTCAGTGCTCCCTAGTGATGAGCGTGAATAAACGTAGAGCAGAGAGAGTTATTTTATGTGTATGACCAATATAAAAGAAGCTAAAAGACAAATGGCACATAGATCATTTCAGTTACTCCAAGGCCGACGACACATACTTATACAAGGCTGATTAATCGTCCAAATATTGAAACTCAGAAGAAGATGAAAAGTCAGAGTGCAAAACACATGAAGATGTCCGAGTGCTAATAACAGGTAATATTTTTAAACTTGTATTGCCATATGCATCTATTTTTCTGAAGATGTTTTGATAAATGAATACTTTATTCTAATGTTCACACTAACATGCAGTACAAGCACCTGAAATTTTAATATAAATTGATATATTTGATGTACTAATCTTTATTCCTATGCTGTGCTAATTTCATGGATGAGATCAGAATGAAATTTCGGTGCCTTAGGACAGGGGTGCGCAGACTGGGATTTTCTAGGCAGGGCGCAGCTGTTAGAGGCCCTGCGCTCTTCCCCAAGGCATATAAATCTAAATGTCGGGGGAGGCGTGAGGCCACACTAACTCCCTTATCTACTGTAACAGCTGTGCTCGCCACAAAACCGGGACCGGACCGCGGGGCTGAGGTGGGGATGTGAATACACCGACCTTAGACTACGATGCTGGTTCAGGATTGCGCAGTCCGTAGTCAATTGTAGCAGGGTCAGGATTGGAGAAGCCAGGGTAATCCATAAACACACAAAAGACAGGGGTGCCCAATGCTACTTCCAATTGACAAAACATATTGAGTAATATGTATAAAGTATAAATACTTCAATGATAATATTAATTACTTGGTTATTTAGTTAAACCCTTTGGCCAAAGCGTTATAAGCCTGCATAACAACGTCAAGGTATAACCAAATTAATTCAGTTCCTAACACAAAACTGTGAACCATCCCTTTTACCTCTGTATGAGGGGAAGCAACTACAGTGTGTCCTGTCCATTCAGCAAATGCCAGAACCTCCCAAGTTAAAAAGGTGGAGAGGAGTGAGCTCTGGGAGAAGGGGCCACTTACCTCCAAAAGACTGTTACCAGTCAGGAACTAAATTAACACACGCATTCCCAGCATGCTCCAACTCCAAAACCCACCACTTATATACAGCTTAACCCCATTATAGCGCAATCCGCTATAACACGAATCCGCTAATAATGCGGTATTAACGTGGCTTCCGCTTTGGGGGGGACACAAAATTGGGACAAAACATTAATAAAAGCTTAAAATAAAAACACAAACCCAGCAAAACAGCACAAAAGAATACTGTATAAGTAAATAGGACATAAACTGAAGATCTCCTACCTCTCCTCTTTATGGGATCGTGCTGCCAGCTCTGTGTGCGGGCTGTGGGCGCTATTTGCGGGCTGTGGGTTCTGTGCGCTGTGCACTGTGCACGCTCTATGGGAACTCTGTGTGCTCTGGGCGCTGTGTGAGTTCTGGTCGCTGTGGGCTCTCAAGGCCACGATCACAAAGTACCCTACCACTTCAAAGACCAGCATCTTTGACGTTAACCGAAAAACCACGCAGAATTAAGCTGCAGGAGACCCTTCCCCCTTCTAATAAATATCAAAAATATTGTACATAAAAATGTCTGGATACGTTCACACAGTACCCCCCCCCACCCTCCTGACACAGTACCCCCCCTCCTGAAACAGTACCCCCCTCCTCCTGACACAGTACCCCCCTCCTGACACAGTACCCCCCTTGCTGACACAGTACCCCCCCCCTGCTGACACAGTACCCCCCTGCTTACAGTTATCCCAGCTCTCCCCCTCCAGCGGACGCGGTACCACTGATGCGGCAGCCATTTTTTTTCTCGCAGCGACCATTTTGTACTTCGCGACCCCGTTTATAACCCGGTGGTATCGGGTGGCCCCCGAGGATCGCGCTATAACGGGGTTAAGCTGTATTTATGTCAAAAAGAGTGCTACTGAGCGTAGCCAATGTATACAAACAAAAGACAGGGTGCCCAATGCCCCATGTGTTAATCCATAGACAGGCCAGGGTAATCCATAGACACGTCAGGGTTGGAGACGGTAGGGTAGTCGATGTCCAGGCTGGAGTTCAGCAACAGGAAGTCAGGTGCACACCGCTTCAGCGTAGCAGCTGAAGCGTGGGATTGGCCTCTGTGCGAAGAGTGGGAGCGGCCCATGATAAATCTCTGCAAGGGGAGAATGCAGGTCTCAGGAACAAGGTAAGGCTGGCAGTGGGGTTCCAGCGCTTCAGCACAGGAAGCAGACCTCTGCCTCGGGGGAATGCAGCAGGTCTCAGGATTAAGGCTAAGGTAGGTGTGTTTGAGGCAAACACCGTTACATCCAAGTGAATCTTGGTTTATGCTCAGCAATGAGGAAAAGGGAAAGCCCAGTATAAGAAGGGCAGATAGCCAATCCCAAGACGGGTGTGTGGGAATTCCTCCAATGCCAGAGCAGAGAGACGGAGCTGCAGTGATTGCAAGCAGAGGTGATAGTGCTTGCAAATGCAAGGGAAGGTCTGTCTGAGAGCCCACCAACTCTGCAAGAATGAGCTCCAGCCAAAACCAGGAACGGATTCCTTACTGTGACCATACCCCCCTTTAGGCGAGGCCTTCGGACTAGACGAATCAATCAGAGATCTGGGTGACATAGAATTGTTTCTGAAGTGTCTTAGGCAAGAAGTAGGCCCATGATCCAGCAGTCCATTGGTGAGTACAATCTTTGGACAAGAAAACGAAGGTACTGCAATTCTTGAGGCGCAGAAAGCATCACAAAATGGTTTGGAAATCTAGAGCTTTGCAAGAACAGAAGAGTCCAGAACAGGGATGTCCGGGGGGCACACGTCAGGTGCCCGGTACTCAGCACTATTCCCAGAGTACAAAACAAGGCAGAGTGATTGTTGATTGGTTGTGGTAGAGAAACATCCTGGAAGAGTAATGGTATTGCTCAAATGGGCATGTAGAAATTTGTGAGAAGCTATTACTCCAAATGAAATCTGGGCAGTGGTTAGCGAGGGAAGAGGGCAGGAGGGTTCACTGAAAGATACAGATACAGTTCTTTTGATACAGTCCAGGGCCGTTACCCCAAACAAGTCGAGTGCGATGGTAGTAGTGTTTATGTAGTTCAGTGCCATGGTACTGGCAAATGATAGGAGGCCAGCATCCCTGCGCATATGAGGTTTAGAGAGCATCAGGTCCGAAGTCTGGACATCCACAGAGGATGCCGTAGACACCAAAGAACGAGCAGAGAGAAGCGGGACAGGCACCTCAGAAAAGACAAGGAAGTTCAATGGGGATATTTCAGTCTTTGACAATGACAACAAGGAGTCCAGAGGGAACACATCAGGCACCACACAGCAACCCGCGGGTATTGAAACTGCTTGAAAAGTGAGAGAGCTTGGATCAATACAGATCTTATCCAGTACCGCAGGAGGCTGGGTGAGCGGAAAAGCCGACTTAAAAACAAAAGTCTTGGAGTTAGGACTGGGTACTTAAAACACTGAAGGAGAATCAGGAAAACACGAACTTAACTTCAGGGGATGATGTCACATTTTCCTATTGGCCCATGTGATGTGGGACATTTAAGCCGCATTAGATTAACGAACACAGTTTCTCTGCCTACAGAGGTACCAACACAACTACAAAGTAATTATCCCTGAAAGCTGAAGTTAATGGGGTTCAGCTCCAGAGATCCCCTTCTTCAAAACTGTAATAAAAAGTATATATTCATTTTTTTTTTTTTTTTTTTTTAAAGTTAACCTGTTGTGAGAGGATAGGTGGTGAAGTTGTGGATGGGAGATACATAAGCCCTTCATTTGTAAATTATACCTATCCCTAATAAGGGTTAAAGGCCCGGAGAAGGTTTTGCAAATTAAGCCAAGTGCAGATCACCTGGCCTTAATTAACAGAGTATAAGAAAGGGCAGGCTAGATCAGTTCTTCCCTCTCCCCTTATTCCAGCTAAGAGAGCTGGATGCTACAGACAGGCACTGGCCTGCAACAGGTTTGGTTTATGATATTTGTTTTATTGTTTGGTAAGTGGAAAAGCCACCCAAAGATAGCTAGAGAATTGCTGTCTAGTTAATGCTCAGATAGAGCTAGGATTATTTTGATTATTTTGTTTGTTTTGATTTTGTCCGCTGGAGTGACAAAGAAAATAAAGCCTTTAAACCAGAGCTGGATGGTCCTGTGACTGTGCTTTACCCTAAAAGACAGTGGGTTTTAAGGTTCCCAGACAAGAGCCCTTCAAACAAAAAGGGTATTCTTTAAATACTTATCTGTTTTTCTTTTCATTAGTGAAGGTGATTTACAGTAGTTCACTTCTTTGGCCCAAGAATTTTAAGGTTGCAAACCACACAAAGGTACCCCCCCCCCTTTTTTTTAAAGTCATAACACTACTGTACGCACTACAAGCTCTCATAACATCTCTAATGGGGGGAAAATGGTATTAAGTCACTGGTCCTTCACAGGTACATAACAGGAACTGCAATTTAAAAAGTGGGATGAGTGTAAAACCAGGGAGGAGGGGTCCCAAACCTCCAAATTGTTTACTAATGGAAGTTTACAAACACACAAAGCTTCTGTAAGCTCATAACCCAAGCCCACCACACCATATATATTTTTGTCAGAAATGAATGCTACTGAGATTGTGACCTCATTTGTAATACAACAAAAGACAAAAAGCCTCAGCGCTATATCCAATATTACAAATTATATAGTTAAAGCAGCAATACGATTTAACTGTATATATATATGTGTGTGTGTGTGTGTGTGTGTGTGTTTGTGTGTGTGTCACTGCTTCCTCCCCCCACCCCCCTGGGAGATGTTGCGGCTGCTACATGTGTTGTGGTGCAGTGGCGTACCTGTAGAGTCCAGGAGAGCTGAGATGTCCACGTTGTATGGGGACCAGGACAGGCTTTTGTGGTTCGTGATGTTCAACTCAGAGTGTCAGCACCTCCGTCTTCAGAGAAGCTCCAGGATGCCCAAAGATAGATCCCCCAAAGAGCAGTACTTCCATACCCCTGCCCAATACACTGCAATCTCAGACAGGATTATATAAAACAGAAGGGATACTTTATTGATGCAGTCACTGCAGTTGTTTTTTACAGCGTTACAGATGGATGTCAGAGGATTCCAGGCATCTGGATGGTGCAGAGCCCTCTGGTAGTCTTGAGGCCTCTGTTGTAATTTAGGTGTTCTCCCAGCCCCCTAAGGGCTGGGGGGGCACACTCATCCCTGACGGGAGAGACTCACAGCCATTCCTCCAGTCTCAACCTCCAGACCAGAACTAACAGTTTGGCACTTCCTCTCTGAGATTGGGAAGGGGAAGGCCTAGTGTCTGCACCACTATTGGCTATACACAAACACCAGGTCACCTCCTCTCCAGTCACTAGAGTAGCATGAGTGGGGGGAGGTCAATTGCTCCTAGGATAGCGCTGCAGGCTGTGACAAGCTATCAGGACTTATGTGACAAGGGGCAGAGAGGCAATCTGGACCAGCCAAGTTACACTCTACCCTGGGTGGAAATGTCCATGCACTCACTGGAACCAATTGATTGCACCATCCATCAGAATGTAGCCTGCAAAATAATACAGGTTATATATAGTATACAGTACAACATAACTGTATACTGTATATTTCAGAGGAAACCCATTTCACTCACTGACTTCAGCGGTGATAACTAACTCTTTCCAACATAAAGAGTATGGGGAACTACTTATAATATTTGGGATCAGGCTTTTTTACCGCCCATTCCTCACAGTCCTTAACCCAAACGGAATAAACCTTAGGGGCAACCGCTTGTTGACAAATCTCCATTCTATCCATATAGATACATGTCACTATGAGCCATTCCCTCATTATAGCACAGATATTGCACTCTGTAACAAATTCTTTATAGCTGTTCTTAGCTTGGAGATAGTCAGTGACCGCCAGCTTAAGCCACTCATGCCAGTGATCTTCTATTTCCTGCATGATCGGCTCTTGGACATAGGGGAAATTATAACCATTGGACTAACGGTACCGGTTTCTTATGGCCCTATCAGCTCAGCGCAGTCTTAATATTTTACGACCTACCTTTCCCTTGACCAGGTAAAACCCAAGACTTGGGTTCCTCTTCCCACCTCTTGGTATAGTATAGAGGGGCCCTTTGGTACTCTAGTACCCAGAGTAATTTCTCCCAGCCTGTTTCGTATGACTTCAGCAGTCTCCTTGGGAGAGAATAGACCTTTCTGTCTGCTCCGTGTCTGCATAGGCCGCAACAGGATCCTGTTGAAGGTAACCGGTAGGAGTCTCACCCATCCGCAGGTAAGTGCCACCATCTGTTTCCACAGGTTCCACGACTGACAGATCCTTTACATTAGTCTTGAGGCCTCTGTTGTAATTTAGGTGTTCTTTCAGCCCCCTAAGGGCTTGGGGGAGGGCACACTCATCCCTGATTGGAGAGACACACAGCACTTCCTCCAGTCTCAACCTCCAGACCAGAACTGACTAACAGTTTGGCACTTCCCCTCTGAAATCTGGAAGGGGAGGGCCTAGTGTCTGCACCACTATTAGCTGTACACAAACACCAGGTCACCTCCTCTCCTGTCATTCAGAGAGTAGCATGAGGGGGGTCAATTTCCCCTAGGATAGCTTGTCACAGCCTGCAGCACTATCAGGACTTATGTGACAAGGGGCAGAGAGGCAATCTGGACCAGCCATGTTACATATACAGAATATTTGTTTTTTTATTACAGGTTTGAAGCAGGCGGTCTCTATAACCTGTACTGCTGCTTTAAAAATGTTTTTATTATGCAGTAAACAAAGGTAGAACAATATAACATACATTAACAACCAAAACTTATAACTTCACTACAAAGTAACTATTGCCCACTCCCCCCTCCTCCCACTAACCATTATTAACTATAGCATATTGGCATTCAGTATATACAGTATTAGTTTGCCCCTTTAAATCCACTAAAACCAGTGCATGCGCTGTCTACAAAAACACACAGAAACAGAAATCAAAACAAATAAACGTGCCCGAAGCAGCATCAGCAGCACTTTCTGGAGTTTCTTGTGGTCCATTACACCTATCCTGGTGACTATATTGCTGTAAATGGGTGCAAGAGTCGGACTTGAGCTTTCATGTTGGCCACCTCGGACAGGTAAATATCCACAGTAGGTTTAGTGTAAGTGCCATTGTCAAGTTCAGTTATGGTTAAATTGTGCACTAAAATTGTTTCCATATTCTTTTGGGCAATCCCCGAGTAGTACAGTGCACATTTGTTAAGGTCCCACTTTACGGATAGCCCTTCAGACATTTAAGGCACCACATAATGTCAATCCTTAACGGGGGCAAATGTGACCGTTTTCTTTTTGGCGCGTGGGGCCCAGTACCGGTCCGTGTCCATGTGGATGATTGTGTGTTTCAAATAACTGTCTCAGTTGCAATGTAGTAGGTGTATTTTTGGATGATGCTGCTGTTGACGGATGTTTGTCTGTATTAGCAGTAATTGATAGCAACAGACAAGGTGCCACTGTGCTGGCTGTGGTAGCTTTAACAAAAAAAAAAAGAGTAGAACTAGTCAGGTAGTGCTCAATACAAAGTGCAATAGTTTGAATACATACATGTATTGTACTGTACAGTAAATAATTTAAGAATGTACTTGTTTCCCCAATATGTTCTGAACAGAGACAGCCAGCCTGCACGACCCCTGCAAGACAGGACCATAGAGTCCTAATGTTGGGGGTTGTCTACGGGGGCTGTAACTCATCTGGTTATTCTAGAAAACATCCCTTTAGGGGTCAGTATTAGAAGCCATCTTAAATGTAACAGTTTAAGTTCAAATATAGACCCAATGATTAGATAACCGATTCACATTAGCAGAGTATTCTCACAATAGACAACTGAAATTAGGTTTGATGAAGTACTGTATAAAGAAGAAGTTATTAGGCAAAAAAAAGCTCTAAAAGATGTAAGCAAGCTGTTCATTTTGAAAGAACAAAGGAAGTTTAACACCATGAATAAAAAGAGTATGTTCCATATATATCATTTAGAATTTGTGGGAGTAAATCATGCTCTGATTTTAGGGCCAATTAACCAGGGTGGAAAAGAGTAACAAAACTGTGATTAATAATCTTGTTTCTTTTATGTGCTGATAGGATAGAAAATAAACCCCAGAAGACGAACATTCATCATTCAGTTTAAGTAAGATGGTAATTCTATCTGGCTAAAAATATTTCACATTTTATTGCATTTCTAGTCTGACACATATATGCATGCATTTGGTTACACAACTCATAATGTTGTAGCCGCCTAATATAATGTGAATATTATTGGAATAGTTCAAACATAAGAGTGATTCACAATTATTTATCTGCATAAACAGTATGGCCAAAAATATGTATGCATATGTATATTATATATACACATGCATACAAAGGCAAATAATACAAATGTTCTGAATAAGACATACAGTACAAATCGATACATTTATGTTTGCGATATACACAGTACATAGTACATGATTGGTGACCTTTGAATTAATAATCTATTCATTTTAGGTCTTATTAGGGTTAGTGTTGTTTACTTGTAATAGGTGCTGTGGGTAATAACACAATGTATTTTTATTTTTTTGTATTTAGAAATAACCTGCCCAAAGTTTCACAGCTTCTAGGCACTCTGATGATACTTTCTTATAGGCACACAGCTGCAACCCCTCTGACCTGTTCTGCAATCTGATATTTAAAAAGGTCAAAATATGGATCACTCAAAACAAACTGTTTTTAAACACTGACAAAACAACTAGAGTACTTGGGACTAACGGTACATTTCTAAAGCTTCCAATGACAGGGCTACTACTCAGAACCAACTCTAACAATAGTCTAGCCTCAGTTAAAACAATATTTAAATATTTGGGTATATGGCTAGACCCACATCTAATATTTGTTTTGCATATTGACATCTAAAATCTATTCCAAACTGGGTGTACTTTATAAAAATAAATGCTGCCTAAGCCCCTTGGTCAGAAAGTGCTTTGCAAAGCATTTGCTAATGTCAAATATTGACTATGGGGATATCATTTATGGTGCTGCACCTCAAATTCACCTTAGCAAACTTGACATTCTTTTTAACTCAATATGTTGTTTTGTCTAATTATGTATTATAAATAAAACACCCACCATTGTTATACAGTATGTTAATTGAGCTAGCTGGCTATTCCTTGTGTTTTTTTTCTGGTCAAATATTTCATAAATAACAAGGTGCTGGGTTGTGGAAACTGTCCCTTCATCGCCTGGTACAGTCTGTTATTCCATATAGAGCTATTATGATATTCAGCAAATGTCACATGGGTTGATATGCTGGAAGACCTTAGGACAGTATCAAACACCATAAGTTATTTCCACTGTTGAACCAAAAGAGCTTTGATTCGATCATTAATAGCGTAATATGCCGATTCTGTTCTCCTTCCCTTTTTGACTCCTATGAACCACCTCCCTTAGATTACGCAGGAGACCAAACAGTAATGGTTGACAAAAGGGATATATTAGATTAAAAATATTTTTCAAATGTGGCAGGTTTTAAACTCCCAGATTCCTCTCTTTTCTGAGAGAAGTGGATTTTGTCATTCACATTACATAATCTAGTCTCCTGGGCTTATTCAGTAAGCTGTGATGGTGTTGATGGGGCTTTCCATGCAATAGCACTGAATCTGCGCGCTCTCATCTTACCGAAAAAAAATCATAGCCCGGAAACCTGCAGAGATCCCTTGTTGAATCCCTCTAACTCCTAAAATTCTCTGGTTGAATAGAACTGTGCCAAAACACTATAGTTTTGTAAATTAATTTGTATATACATTCTGATGAAGAAACATGATTATGTTGTACCCTATGACACACATTATATTGTACTAGAGTATATGGAGATACTACAACAAAACCCTAACTTATTAAATGCTGACAATACTTCCTATGTAATGTTTTAGATTAGATGTACATTTTCATTCTGTATACTGATAAATACGGTGACATTGACCATTTAAATGTAGCCCCCCTTTGGAGACTACTATTTAGTATAAGGGGTTAAAAACATGAATGGGTTAACTATGTGAGATCATTCAGGTTACTCCTTTCCCCATCATGTAATGCAGGATGACTATACAGAAAGGGATAGACACTCCTTGATATGCCTTGAGACCAGTAATGTCAGTATAGGTAGATAGGGTGGAGCTATATATACCCTTCTATGTTCTAGAGACAGGCTTCTCAGACATCAAGATGAAGCCTTACCATGAGTCCTATAAATAGGTATGTGTCTATAGTATTAAGGATGTCCTGTCACCAGTTATTGTTTTCCGTTAAGGAACGTGTGTCCCAAGATTGTTCTCTTGTCAGAAGAATGTGCTCAGCTGGGAGATCACAGAGTAGATACTCCGGAACATAACCGGATCGGCCCCAACAGAAGGTCCTAAGTAAACTCCTGGTCCAATAAGTACAGACTAACAATGTCATGCACTGAAATGGGATAGTGATTTCAGAGAATAGTGCTGCTTCCCCCAACAAAGGTCAAAGAAAAATAAAAGAAGCGCATTAAGGGACACTATTAGTAAAAATAATGTTACTTTATATAAAAAAATACACTTCACAACATTTACATAAAAATGTATATTCCAATCGTCCTGATAGGACTCAGTTGTTAGAATGGACCTCGGTTCTCTCAGATGTTAATCAGCGCACTCATCTGCTCAAGGGGAAGAGCACAGAGGAGGGGGAACACAGGGTCCAGAACGAGTCATTTCCTAGTAGAGAGCTCACTGAACAGACGTTGAAGATGGCCGCAGTGTTCTCACTAGGGGGGCGTTGATTCCAGGCATCTGTCGTCACGGTGCCTTAAGTCATCCATCATGGAACTCCAACTCTACCTCAATGCGTTTCACATATATGATGCTTCAACAAAGGCCTACCTGAGATCCGAGTAGTCATGGAATAGAATATAGTGCTCTACAGAGGATAAGTGACACCTTGATAAAACAACTCGTCGCAAAACGCATAAAGGTTTTTTTTGGACCTCAAATTATTTTGTACATGACCAAATAAAGATCCTTTTATTGTAGTTCATGATTTTTATTTTTAATTATTGTTGGGCATTATTCAAGCTATGTAGGCACTGGCCAATATAATCAAGTACGCCCTCAGTGTAGGAGTAAGAGCTACCAGGGGAAGAAGCACAGAGTAACCATATCATTTGACACCAGTTCAGTTTATGTCTGAAGTGAAGTCTTTCTGTTCTATGGTGAGCATTGTGAATGGCTCTGAATAAAGCTCTTGTTTGTACAATAAAAGTTTCTGGCACCAATCGTTATTTTATCTGCATATCCATGCCCAGCACTCTGAAATGTTATGAGGGACTGAGCACAGAGGTGTGTGTGTGTATGTATGTGTATATATATGTATATATATATATATATACACACAGTTAGGTCCGGAAATAATTGGACACTGATACAAGTTTTGTTATTTCGGCTGTGTACCAAAATAAATTCAAGTTACAGTTAAATAATGAATATAGGCTTAAAGTGCAGGCTATCACCTTTAATTTGCGGGTATTGACATCCAAATTGGAGGAAGGGTTTAAGAATTACATCTCTTTAATATGTAGCCCCCTCTTTTTCAAGGGACCAAAAGTAATTGGACAATTGACTCAAAAGCTGTTTCATGGACAGGTGTGGGCTATTCCTTCGTTATTTCATCATCAATTAAGCAGGTAAAAGGTCTGGAGTTGATTCCAGGTGTGGCATTCGCATTTGGAAGCTGTTGCTGGGAACCCACAACACGCGGTCAAAGGAGCTCTCAATGCAAGTGAAACAGGGCATCCTTAGGCTGCAGAAAAAAAAAGAAAATCCATCAGAGAGATAGCAGGAACATTAGGAGTGGCCAAATCAACAGCTTGGTACATTCTGGAAAAAAAAAAAAAGAACGCACTGGTGAGCTCTGCAACACAAAAAGGCCTAGACGTCCACGGAAGACAACAGTGGTGGATGATCGTAGGATCCTTTCCATGGTAAAGAAAAACCCCTTCACAACATCCAGCCAAGTGAAGAACACTCTCCAGGAGGTAGGCATATTATTATCCAAGTCTACCATAAAGCGAAGACTTCACGAGAGCAAATACAGAGGGTTCACCACAAGGTGCAAACCATTCTTAAGCCTCAAGAATAGAAAGGCCAGATTAGACTTTGCCAAACAATATCTAAAAAAAGCCAGCCCAGTTCTGGAACAGCATTCTTTGGACAGAGGAAACTAAAATTAACCTGTACCAGAATGATGGGAAGAAAAAAGTATGGAGAAGGCTTGGAATGGCTCATGATCCGAAGCATACCACATCATCTGTAAAAAACGGTGGAGGCAGTGTGATGGCATGGCTTACAATGTCACTGTGTCACTAGTGTTTACTGATGATGTGACAGAAGACAGAAGCAGCCGGATGAATTCTGAAGTGTATATGGATATATTGTCTGCTCAGATTCAGCCAAATTCAGCGAAGTTGATTTGACGGCGCTTCACTTTACAGATGGACAATGACCCAAAACATACTGCGAAAGCAACCCAGGAGTTTTTTAAGGCAAAGAAGTGGAATATTCTGCAATGGCCGAGTCAATCACCTGATCTCAACCTGATCGAGCATACATTTCACTTGCTGAAGACAAAACTTAAGGCAGAAAGACCCACGAACAAACAACAACTGAAGACAGCTGCAGTAAAGGCCTGGCAACGCATCACAAAGGAGGAAACCCAGCATTTGGTGATGTCCATGTGTTCCAGACTTGAAGCAGTCATTGCCTGCAAAGGATTCTCGACAAAGTATTAAAAATGAACATTTTATTTATGATTGTGTTAATTTGTCCAATTACATTTGAGCCCCTGAAATAAGAGGACTGTGTATGAAAATGGTTGCAATTCCTAAACGTTTCATACGATATTTTTGTTCAACCCCTTGAATTAAAGCTGAAAGTCTGCACTTCTATTGCATCTCGGTTGTTTCATTTCAAATCCATTGTGGTGGCGTAGAGAGCCAAAATTAAGAAAATTGTGTCAGTGTCCAATTATTTCCGGACCTAACTGTATATATATATACACACACACACACTCCCTTGACTATTGGGTCGGCAGTACTGGACCCAGTTTTTCTCTGGTTCATTCCGATTATATAACATGATTAAATGGGTGGTCTATTCCTTCTTTTATGGTTAGGTTTTTGTTGTTTCATCCTAGGTCCCCTGAGGAGATATATGTGCATCTGGATGCATCTATGTCGCATAGCGAGCTTTTTTCGCATGAGGTTATCCGGTTTTTAAGTAGGTTGAACTAGTTTTTATTAAATTTTTGTCCCTAGGGACTATGTATGTAAACTACTACCTTGGTGGCCTGTCTGGACTGTGTGTTGTACCCTGAGTGCTTTGTTGGGTCTGATATTGGAGATATTAAAAACAGGAGGGTGGATGGATTTCATTTTTTGTTTTTCCTCTGTTTTACAGGTTATATATGGGCATCAGAGGTCTTCCAATATCATCTTGGATCTACATAGGGGCGTATACATTATCATGATGACGACTGTCTACTTAGGGATACTTGATGTTAGCTATGTTAGAATGCTCTTATACTATGTGGACCATTATGTCTTCAGCATTACTAAGTAAGGATGGGATTGTTATTTCCTGGGTGTGTGCAGTGGGTTGGGACATAGCAATATTGCCAAAAAGCTTTATATGTCTCCATTGTTGCATTTGTTAATGGCATAGCGCAGGGCATCCCCAGCTTTTACATGTATGGATTTCATACACCTGATCCCATTGCCGGTTGACTGATAGATACTGACATGTGCATTCGCACAAAGTTTGTACCTGGACACCGCGGGACTTAAGCATTGCCGATTAAGACATAGAGTAGGTAAATCCCCTTAGAAATTAAGCGGCACGGGTATACATCACACACTAAACTCAGTACACTGGGCAATCATCACTGGAAGACGCGTGAGTGCGCACATGCGCACATGGATGTAAACAAATATAATGCAACAGTGTACTATGAGTATGATCGTGGGATACATCTTTATATTGCTGATCATGCAATGAGCATTTCTTCCCCTCCTGTACACTGGCGACACACTTTATTCGAGCTCGGCTAGTCCCACGAATTCGGGTATACCCGGGTATATTGAGGTTTGTGACTGTTTTCTGCCCGAGTGCATTGAGGTATTTTCCAGGCAGGGATTGAAGCATTTTATTACCGCTGGCTGCAATACTGCACAGTATATATATATATATATATATATATACTGCATTACAATTCATGAATTTATGCCATCTGGTAGACACGCGAAGCATTGCAGCCTATTAAATCCTAATCATTATCCTTTAACAGATCAGCCGCCCGTCAGCCAGGCATGAACCCAGGCTGGGAAGGCAAACGCAACGGGGCTTGTCAGAGGTGAGGAGCGGCGCATTCCAGGTATCTGCCAGGTACATACTGGGTATTTGCTCGAATAAAGTGTGTCGGTGCAGTATGTGCATGAACTGAGGGGAGTATGTGTATGTACCATATGTGTATAAGACTTGCCTCTGGTGTTTATTAAGGGAACTGCGTTTTTTTTTTTCTCACTTAAAGGGGCACACAGTTTTTGTTCCTGATGAGCCACCATAGGAGTAGTAGTAGTAAGGGTTTGGCACCAAATTTGTTCATTGACATCACAATATGTATTAGCAGTGTATTAGTTGCTGAGTGAGGGAGCTTAAAAAGGACCGGGAGGTCCGAAACGTCGCTTCTTTTTTCCTGCTGTTACCCCTGATGCTTGTGTTTATACATTAAATTGTTCTTGCATTTGAATTGGTGAGTGCTGCGGATTTTGTACAGTACATCAGGATTTTGTCTATTTTTGCTGCTGGATGGTGATCCTGGTTGCACTGCTTGCTCCACAACTGACCAGATAAGTTGCTTTCCTTATATTTTCCCCTGTTGAGTGCCGTGAACATTCTTGTGTGTCCACACACACACACACACAAACACACACACACACACACACACACCAGGGGAATCCTGATGACAAAAGAGACAGCACACAGTGCCACCATGTAATGTGGTCTTGAGACAAAAGATGTGTGCTCATTTGCATTTCATTTCCCAGAATCCCTTGCTCCATTGAAAGTGCTATAGGCTAGGTGATAATGGTATATACACATACACATACACACACACACACACACACACACACACACGGTTGCCATTTTTCCATACAGAATACTATGTATTTCCTTATAGTGCAATGGATCAACATTTAAAGTAAATTCACTGTTCAAAATTCACAATAAATACAAACTTGCAAGGTTGTTCAAACAACTGGGCAATGAAAAAAACTCATGAAAACAATGTGACAATATATTTGTAATCATTTTCAGAATTGGATATACTAATTATTTTCAACAAAGACTTACTTAAAATCACAAAGTATTACTTGGAAATACATTTTCTCAAGGCTGGTAATTTCATATAAAGTTATATGCATGAGTAGTACAAAATAATTGGAATGGGATTTATCATTGTATGGTTAGCACATCTACTGTATGTGCTGAATGTAACTGGAGTTCTTTCCACTTCACTGTACTGAGATTCTATACTAAATCTGTTCATCAGACACCTTCCATTGTATATAATATTGTATTACCTACGCATCTCTCACCTTGACCTTTTCCCACAACAATTACATTTTTTCCCACATGCCTGCGCTAAATATTACCACAGAAGAAACAGATTAGCCCAAGATAATTTTAATATACAGTGGTATTTATTGAGTAATGGTGATATTAAGCTAAACTAAAACATATACTAAAGCGCTCAACCTATTAACCTAACTTAACTACCTACTTGTGATATATAAGTCTCTAATTATTAATTCCTCTATAAATGAATTTATAATGAATATGAACTGAATCCTGCAATATAATTATTAAACTGAGGAAGTGGCTGCCTATGGACGAGAATGGCACGCCTATCCACAAGGAATGCACAATCAATACTGAACAAACACTACAAAACATACAATAAACATAAATGTCCTTGGCGCACTATCTGGTGAATAACCTGACAGTTAGGGAAGTCCAATTGGTCCTTGATGATAGGGATATTAAATCCGGAATCCAATCTTTTCTGGAGGTCCTTAGAGGTAGTTGAATCAAATCTGTATTGATATAAAAGACAGAACAACCATTGCGCAGTACTTCTGGTCAAACTTCAACTCCCCCACCGTTGCCAGCTACTTACATAAAAATGATTATAAAAGGGCCTCAAAAGGTATCTTTCACTTCTTCCCCGTCACCTTAATTCTGCTATGTTGCCAGGTGGGATGACTCCTCTGTTAAGAGGGAGGCCTCTCTCCAGCGTGATACCGGAAAATAAGGGAATAGGGCCAATGGTATGATACCGTCACAATTTTAATACAATAAAAACAAGACTATAAATCAGTGCACTCACATGCTTATAGTCCCTATATACGTGGTACAATGTGCCGTCCGCTTGCGTGGCAGGATGCTGGGTTGCTGCAGATAGGGGTGAGATTCAGCGTGTGTCCCCGCTTCGTGGCCTCGATTCGGAGCGCCTCGTCTCACACCGATGATGTCACTGCTCAAGCTCCCCTTTTCCTCCGTGCATGCGTGGACGTAAGCAACGTAACACTGCTACAGAGGGTGGAGTCTCTGTAGCAGTGTTACGTTGCTTACGTCCACGCATGCACGGAGGAAAAGGGGAGCTTGAGCAGTGACATCATCGGTGTGAGACGAGGCGCTCCGAATCGAGGCCACGAAGCGGGGACACACGCTGAATCTCACCCCTATCTGCAGCAACCCAGCATCCTGCCACACAAGCGGACGGCACATTGTACCACGTATATAGGGACTATAAGCATGTGAGTGCACTGATTTATAGTCTTGTTTTTATTGTATTAAAATTGTGACGGTATCATACCATTGGCCCTATTCCCTTATTTTCCGGTATCACGCTGGAGAGAGGCCTCCCTCTTAACAGAGGAGTCATCCCACCTGGCAACATAGCAGAATTAAGGTGACGGGGAAGAAGTGAAAGATACCTTTTGAGGCCCTTTTATAATCATTTTTATGTAAGTAGCTGGCAACGGTGGGGGAGTTGAAGTTTGACCAGAAGTACTGCGCAATGGTTGTTCTGTCTTTTATATCAATACAGATTTGATTCAACTACCTCTAAGGACCTCCAGAAAAGATTGGATTCCGGATTTAATATCCCTATCATCAAGGACCAATTGGACTTCCCTAACTGTCAGGTTATTCACCAGATAGTGCGCCAAGGACATTTATGTTTATTGTATGTTTTGTAGTGTTTGTTCGGTATTTATTGAGTAAAATGATTTCTTATATTGAGAACACAAGTTGCATTTAAGATAGAGGCAGCTGTGTTTGATTACTGTTTGTATTACTTAAGCGGAACCTGCTAAACCATGGCTAATGAATCACAGGGCATACCACTGCTTCCTTAATCTCTAGAGGTGAAAGATGTTGCACAAGAAAGGTTACATTAGAGATGAGTATTTAGAACTGCATATAAATACAATGGTGCAGCAGCATGAATCATTGCTTCTTAAGACACAGAATCGCAATACTAGAAAACATGTTTATTTTGGCAACATTTTTACAGCATGGATGGCCTTTCTGATGCTCCTCTGCCTCTGCGATTTGGGGCCTACTGGAGCTGCTTTCTGCAGTGAAGAGGTGTTAGCCTGTACAGGTCTGTGCCTTCCTCCCCAACAGGTTGCTCGCATTCAGTATAATTGTCTGATTTACATTGATCAATGTACAATTTAATATATTCTACATTTTAATATGCTTAATAACATACAGTATATATTTTGGTATAATCAATTTTACATTTATTTTAGCACGTTTCAGGCATAATGTTTGCAACAAAAAAAACATAAAACTAAAATACTGTATGCGATATTAGTTGGAAAGAAGCATTAACAAAGCAATCATTGTCAACGAATCGTGTGCCAATCTTAGAATCTTCAGGTTTAGAAAGCAAGCAGTTTCAAAACCAATATTAGCATTTTTACCAAACCTTGTTTTTGTTCACATTTGAACAGTCCTTTTATTATAGTCACCTAAATAACATATACTGTACTGTATCTTAGTGGAAGACTGTAACCTGTATTTGATGCACAGGGGAGTAGAAAGAACCCTGAACAAAGACAAATGCACAAAGCATAAAACATGCCAGCAGTGTAATTTTGTTTTTAATAAAGGTACTTTTAATGTCATGGAAACATATCAGTATGAAATGGAGTATGGCTCAGAACTGGACCCCGTTGTTCTCTCAAACTTCATACATGGACGCAGCATCGCTGAACGCTCCAAATAGGCATTGCAACATGGGCTTCCCAAAGGTTCAGTCGCTCTGATTAGATCAAAACCGTACATACTATCCCAAGCGTTACCCAATGTCAGTCACTTCATCGTGAGACAAATATTAGCATATTACAATATATTAGCCTTTTTACCAAACACTGTGTTGGTTCACATCTGAAAAGTCATTTTACTATAGTCGTCTAAATAACAAAATATACTGTATAGTATGTGTTGTATCTTACTGGAAGACTGTAACCTGTATTTGTTACACAGAGTGGCCATTCCAGTCCAGGCTTTCAGGCTGATTTATTAATTATAGCTGATCTCTGCTTTATACTGTCTTGGAAGCACTTCCCTGCTTCCTTTGTTAGCTAGAAAGTCAGAAGCTAGACTCTCACTCTGAGCTGCCCATACGGAGATCCCAGTTCTGCTCTGTACTGTTCATGCCTTCTGTAGTCCCTAAGCTTGGTTTGT
Organism: Ascaphus truei; assembly: GCF_040206685.1. Lineage (NCBI taxonomy): Eukaryota > Metazoa > Chordata > Amphibia > Anura > Ascaphidae > Ascaphus > Ascaphus truei. The sequence continues at coordinate 115,459,617 of NC_134487.1, forward strand.
ACATAGCATTTATGTTGAGTTGTGCTTCTTTATTTCGGCATGCCCTCCCATCCTTCCCAGCATGTCACCTCTGCACCTTCCCTCTCATTCATCTCTGGCAAAGCCTTTCCTAAATCTACCCCAAGCATTCCCTCTCACTATATAGCATTCCTACCCTGGCCAATCTCACCATAGCTTCTCCCTTGGTGTCCTTTAGAGGATTTTCTCCATTGCTGTTAATCTTCCTGATTTTAAAGTATAATGGCAAATATTTTTTGTTTCAATTTTTTTTATTGCGTATACAGTACAAGGATGTACAAATGTTTACAGTTCATTGTGCACAGGGCAGTTGAGACAGATTACAGTTAGTAGTGTGCCTCTCACAAACTTATAATTAACACTTTCCTACTTTGTATTTAAATTCTAAATAAATGTAATAGTTTGACATTTTGTACGTGAATGTTTTTCAACTGAGCCCTCGGATTCATGCATCTTGTAACAATATTGGATTCCTTGTACGAAACTTAGAATAGACAGAGATAGGAAAGAGAGAAAAAGGGGGGGAGTAGGAGGTTGGTATGGTGGGGAGGGCAAGGGGGTTGGGGGGGGCAAGGGGGGTGGAGGGTCCACTCAAGGTAGGTGAGGTAGAGGGAAGAGAAGGGGTGAGGAGAACGGGAACAGGTAGCTCAATTTCCCCCCCACCCCCCTCTAGTCCCCCCTCAACCCGCTCATTTCTAGTTTATACTTCGCGGCCTATTGCCTTTACATAATGGCAAATTTTTAATGGGATCAAAATTAATTAATGTCAGAATATTAGCCTTAGCAAATACTGTGCTAATTTTAACATATCTTAACATAGGTTAGCTTAACATTAAACCGATAACGTTGCTTAGTAAATCTGGATGATAGTATATATGGTGTACCTGCTGCAGGTGAAATCCCCCTCCCCTACAAGGTTTAAAAATATATATTTTTAATAAAATGGACTTTACATTTGATTCCTATACTTTCACACCTAGCATCATCCAATTCTTTTAGTTTGAGCACCTAAGCATCCGTAAAAGCAAGAGTTAAAATTGTTAAATTGTAAAATGGTCTACTGTATATAAATATTTGGATTATATATTGAGTACATATTGAAGATTGAGATTATTGATCCATTTGTTTACATTTTTGTCCAATTTATCTTTGGAGTTGAATAACCTTTTTAATCATTCTTTAAATATTTCTAAAGGTAAGAGGCAATAGAGTATATTGGTACCTTTTTTCGTGTGTGTGTGTGTGTGTGTGTGTGTGTGTGTGTGTGTGTGTGTGTGTGTGTGTGTGTGTGTGTGTGTGTGTGTGTGTGTGTGTGTGTGTGTGTGTGTGTGTGTGTGTGTGTACACAGTGGCGAGAAAGTTTGTTACCCTCTTAGGATTTTCAAACCTGAAATGTTATTAGATCTTTATCTAAATTCTAATAATAGATAAAGATAACCTGATCATACAAATTACACAAAAACATGATACTTTTTGCAACATTTATTTATCCACAAATTATTAAACATTCAATATCCATGTGTGAAAAAATATGTGAACCTTTAAGATTCAGTACCTGGTGGCACCACCTTGAGCAGCAATGACTTCAACTAAACATTTCCTATAACTGCTGGTCAGTCTCTCACATCAGTTTTGAGGAATGTTGGCCAATTCTTTCTTACAGAACTGCTGGAACTCAGTGATATTTGAGGGCTTCCATTGTATTGTATGTCTTTATTTATATAGTGCCATAAATGTACATAGAGCTTCACAGCAGTAATACACGTGACAATCATATAGATAACAAATAATATAAATAACATCTAAAGGGGAGACGTGCTTCAGACATAACAGTAACATTTTGGAAAGGGAGTCCCTGCTCCAAAGAGCTTACAATCTAATTGGTTGGTAGGAAGGACATATAGGGACAATAGGAGGGCATTCTGGTAAGTGCGTCTGCAAAGGGCCAAGGTTTATGTATACAGTGTAAAACTACATGGACAGCTCGTTTCAAGTCCTGCCACAACATTTCAATGGGGTGTCAGTCCAGACTTTGACTAGGCCATTCTAAAACGCAGATTTTTTGTTCTGCACCACTTCTTTTGTAGATCTGCTTGTATGTTTGTGATCATTATCTTGCTGCATAACCCACTTTCGCTACTGCTTCAGCTCACGGATGGATAGCTTGATATTATTGTTTAGAATCTTCTGCTACAATACAAAATTAATGGTTATGTTTATGATTGCATGCCGTCCAGGTCCTGAGGCAGCAAACCAGCCTCAAACCATCACACTCCCACCACCATGCTTGCCGTTTGGGATGAGGTTCTTCTGTTCAAACGGCAGTGTTTGGTTTTCGCCAAATATAACATTTCTCATTGAGGCCAAAAAGTTATACCTTTGACTTGTCTGTCCAGAGACTATTGTTCCAGAAGTATTGTGGATCATCTACAGTATGTGCTCTTTGGCGAACTTCAAATGGGCAGTAATATTCTTTTTAGAGAGTGATGGTTTCCTCCTGGTTTACACCATTCTCATTCAGTCTTTTTCTGATAGTTGAGTAATGAACACTTACATTAGCCAAGGCCAGAGTGGCCTGCAGATCCTTGGATGTTATTCTGGGGTTCTTTGTAACTTCTTGGATTATTTCTCGATTTGTTCTTGGAAAGATTTTGGTAGGATGACCGCTCCTGGTTAGAGTGACTGTGGTCGTGAACTTTCTCCATTTGTATACTATCTGTCGGACAGTGGACTGGTGGAGTCCCAAGTACTTAAAAAAGGTTTTGTAACCTTTTCTACACTGTGAGAATTAATAACTGCTTTTCTGAGGTCCTCCGAGATCATGGCATGACATGTTTCCACATACCTGTATGGGGAGACCACATTCACAAAGTTTCTGATCTTTATAAAAGGTAGGGGCTCCCAAACTCACACCTGTATATCTACCTAATTATTTAAAGACCAGATTCTAATTATTTCCTTTAATTTACCTTTGGTCATGTTCAAATTTTCCCGCGTTACGGCCCAACAAATCAGAGGGATACCGGCACCCCATAACAGGGCCTGTAACTCGGGAAGCAGGGGGTCCCCGAACCTGAAATCAATGCACTTGAGCTCCGGAGACCTCCTGCTACAATACAGTAATATTAAAATAAACCCCCCGCGATCGCCTGTCAGAGGCGTGTAGATGAGCAGGGGGTCTCGCTACGATATGGGGTGCCAGTATCGCCTATGCATTTTATTCCCATAGTCACATGACGCGGGACATTTAAATGTATAGGCGATACTAGGACCCTATTACGGGGCCTGCATCTCAGGAAGCAGGAGGTCCCCGGACCTCAAATCAACGAGGTTCTTCTCCGAGACCCCCTGGTCATCTAACCTAGTATTAAAATTTGTATTAAAACAGCTTCATTACCTTAGCTCCCAGACACTAAGGCAATGAAGGGGTTAAACCTCAAAAGCCTGTTTCTTGGAGCAGAGGGTGTGGATGAAGGATTTAGTAGTCCTAGGGTGGGTGATTAGGTCTGCCTGGAAGGTTGCGGGAGAAGTTAACCACGTCACTACCATAGCAGTGGGAACCGCTATGGTAAGGAAGGGGTTAAGCAGTCCCGCTACCCCCCGGAAGGCCTAAATATCCATCCTTGGGGGTTACTACCCCCTTCACCTAATCCCTCGTCCCCAAGAAACTAAAATAAACACAACAACCCCACTACCCACCTCATCTACCTCAAATAAACCCCCCCCCCAAACACATACAGTAATGGTCAAAATTATTATTATCCACATATGGATAATAGTGCATTTGCAAATCAAACATTAGCCAGCCAGCATAAATAAAGTAAATAAAATGTTCAACTTACCCCTGCCATCATGAAGGGTGTCCTCATCAGCATACTCCAGGTCCATGTCCTCCGTTGCCAGAAAAAAATACAATCTAATGCCCCTTAACCCCTTAATAACCTTAGCGGTTAATAACCGCTGTAGTCATTAAGGGGTTAACCCCCATCTCACGCTACCCACCCGTGAGGCCTAACCACCCACCCCAGACCCACTATACCCACCCTGTTCCCATTAATTGGCACAGTGGTATATCATACCCATATAATATCAGCATGATAAGCCACTATATCACTCAATGGTCAACCTAATCAAAATAATTAATGCCAAAAATACACAAGCACCTAAATACCCCAACAATAAAAGAACTAAATAGCCTAATGGTACACATCACAAATAATGATCTATCACCAAAATAGAAAAATTATGACAATTATGTTATTCCAAAAAAATAAACAACTATCCAAGCAAACTATGAAACAAATAAAACCACTAGCCAATAAAACAAATAATTTAACCACTAGACAAGAAAACAATGAATTAATTTAAACCACTAGCCAAAATAACAAATAATTAATTTAAAATGCTAACCAATCCTACAATGTACTAAAAACAAGCATTCATGTATTCTTGCTGGCATCGGAGGACATGAACCTGGAGTATGCAGATGAGGACGCCCTTCATGATGGCAGGGGTAAGTTGAACATTTTATTTACTTTATTAATGCTGGCTGGCTAGTGTTTAATTTTATAATGAGCAAATGCACTATTATCCATATCTGGATAATAGTCATTTTGCCCATTACTGTACTGTATGTGTTGGGGGGGGGGGAGGGAGGCGAGGGGAGGTTGTTGGGGGTAGAGGAGGTGGGTAGTAGGGTTGTTGTGTGGGGATATTTATTATGGGTAGAGGGAATGGGTGAAGGGGGTAGAGCCCCAAGGATGGATATTTAGGCCTACCGGGGGAAGCGGAAGGGTTAACCGCTAAGGTAATGAAGTTGCCTGTAAATGCATTTTTATTGCATGGGATTCATGCCGGGGGCCTTCAGTGCTGATATTAATGGGTATCAGCTCTGGAGACTCCCGGAATCAATCAGAGGGAGGAAAAACATTTTTTCTATGGCCCTCTCACCGCCTTATCGGCAGGTTCTCACCACCTTCACGCCAACTTTTCCTGGCGGGAGGATTTTCAGAGGAAATCGCCATTCTAGGACCTCGATTAGCCCTGATAAACTACACGAGGCTACAAGAATTAAACAAATGTGAAAACCTGCCGATAAGTGGCTTATCGCGGCACGCTTGGCGATTTTCTTTTATTTTTTTGAGAGAAAAAAAATGACGAAAAAGCCTTTTATCTGCCACTTACTGAATAGCAGTAGACCTTTTTTGGGAAAAATACCTTTAAGTGGCTTATCGAGGCTTATAGCATAGGCCCCTATGTTTATGGAAGAGAGAGATAAATGACCTTCAATCATTAGAAGAAATAACCAAAGGTATGGTGGCGGGAATGAAGAGTGTACCTTCAGCCGCCTTACAAGAAATGATTGTAAAATTTATACACAGAGCATATACGTACCCATGGCGAAAAAATCTATATGATACATTAATCAAAATGTTCACATGAGAGAGCAGATTTTATTCACTGTGTGTGCAAATGCCGAAAAATAAAAACATTCTGGTACAAAGTAACAGTATATATTAAAAGTGTTTTTAATATCAATGTAAGTAAAGAAGAAACAAGTCTCCTTTTTGGGGGACCTTTCTAAATATAAAGAAGAGATAAGACTATACACTCAATTCTATACTTGTACTAGCGAAGAAAGTTATAAAAAAACAATCGTTAGATAAATACCCACCTTCAATCAGGGATCTAGAAAAGGAAATATATAATTTGATAGAAGAGATTTAATATACTGTATAATGAGGATCCACTAGGTAAAAATTTGAAGAAAAATGGGCACCAATTTTAAAATGTATACCAGAGAAAATAAGGCGCATTAGCATGGGGTCAAAAGAGATATACCCGGTGGGAAAAGAGAAAAGAGAGAAGAGACAACTTGAATATACAAGTTTAAACTTGATTATATACTATTAAGACTAAAGTTTAACGAAGAGAGATAAGGGTAGCTCTCCCCCCATGTCGTCCCCCGATTCCCCTGTTATTGCTATGCCTGTGTTGAGTTATGCAACAATATATATATAACTTCACATTGGGAGGAATATTATATTTGAAAACACAGAAAATATTTTACAAAGTTGACTGCAATAGTAATACTAGAAAGGAGGTGGTTAAGAAAGGAACATGTACAAATATTGTATGTGAACTATCTACAATGTGTTGTAAGGAAAGAGAAGTGAATAAAATGTTTGAACACAGAAAAACAAAAGTTGAACAATACAAATAAAAATTAAACACATCATTATCTAATACCACAGAACCGATTTAAAAAAACATAAGATGCCACATGTTTTGCTGCTTTAAGGTCATACAGTATTTATTTTTAGTTATATGTAGGTCTTGAAAGTTTAATGGCTACGTTCTTTACAGTCCTCCATTTTTATCTCTTTATTTTTTGATGCATAAAAGTTTGATACCTTTTTTTTCGTGAAACTGGAAATCTCAACTTCTCTGTAATATAATTTACACACGCATACCATGCTGTGTGTTTAGATTACATTCCTCCATCATGTTATCTTTTAAGAAAGTTTTGACATTGGAAATTAGGTTTTCCTAATTTCTAGAATCATAGCATATTGTGGAGTTATACAGTATCTCCATATTATTTGCTATCAGCTATGATTAGGTTTCAATATTGATAGTAAGTTAATTAATAGCATGTCAGACATTAAAAAGTAGTCAATACCTGAGTAGGAGTCATCAATATTTGAATATTGGATGTGATCTTGTTTATGGATTACTCATTTCTACACGTCCGTCAAATTATAATCTTGTATTAGTTTATCAGAACATTAACATTTTCATTTTTATGATCGTTACATCTATCCAATATTTGGTCTGCCAAAGGCATTTAATCCTTTAAGAAAAATGCACCATCTTAATTATCAGACGGTTTAGTTTGAAATGTGATAGATTTATTAATTAAGGTAACTAATCCATGGAATTTATTATTGTGAGAGGAATAAATTACTGTACGTCTCTAATGCAACTTTTTTGCTGTAACTTAGTCACTTCTGCCATTTGCATCTCGTAGGCAATATCACATTGAAGATGTTTGAAATCATTTAATTTTTTAATAAGGTTTTTGCATCCACATACATTTCAAATAATATGATATAATTGTTATATTTTCATTTGTAATTAATTTGGAAAGATTGATTAAATCATGTCCGGGAGTCATGAACCGCAATGCCAGACTTTGCACCCAACCTGTCAGCATTAGTATTCAAGTCACTGTAAGATCATGCAAGATGTCCCGTATTGCAGCCTCGTGACTCCCGGCCAGTGAGTTTTGCCGTTCTTTAAAAAAAAAAAAAAAAAAAAAAAAAAAAAGACTATTTTTAACTTGGGGCAAATCACTGTACAAATGAACAGTGATATGCTGCACACCATTAGTATTACAATACAAACAGTATTACCGGTGCTGCTGGTTCAAAGGGATACCTGTCACAAATATCCAAGCTTGAACTGTGAAAAGTGCAAATCACTGTACAGCAGATAAAAAAATCATCTCAGAAAGGTCTGCAACCCTGCATTTCCCCATTACCTCTAGGTTACGGGCCCAGTGAGTACACGCGAGCAATGGAGCACCAGGTGGCGCTCGTGGCCTTCAGCCGAAGGATCTGTGGACTTCAGATCACTCGCGACGGGGAGGCTAGGTGGTGGCGTGGATAATGACATCACACGGCTGGTGCAGCCTCATTGGCTGAACAGCTGCCGTGACGTGGCCATCGCTCAGCTACCGCACTAAAAGTCACATTTTTTGACTTTTCAAAATGTAGTAGCGCCACTCGCGCTTGAACATGTGCGCGTACGCACTGACTGAGGCCGGCCCCATAGATGGCCGTATCTTGTTCGTGCCACAATCACTTTTTTTTTTTTTACTTCATATCCATTTTAACATGGACTCCTAGAAGCTTATGCCTGCCATATTACAATGCTTTTCAGCACAGCCTGGGTTAAAGAAGTGCATAGCCAGTAAACCTACCCACAGACAGACTGTTTTGACTGTGTGAGGCTAGATTATACTGGCTTTGCAATGTGAAGTTGGGATAGATTTCAACCACACATGATATAAGTTATGGTGGGTAAAAAAGTGACAAAACCCTCCCCCTTACAGTGTGCACCAAATAAAAATATCACTTGTGAGCACATTCACGTCTCAGATCACTAAAAAATTGCAACTACTGTAGCAATATTTTCTCAATTGGACATTAGGCCTTCATAAAAAAAAATCAGTACATTTTGTCCTAATAAAAAGCAGTTTGTATATTCCTAGACATGTTGGCTTTTTCTGGGAATTCAGCTTTTAGGTCTAAAGCTTTTAACTATGTCCCAACACCTTTGCTGCTCGAGGGACCAGCAACATATTCATAGTAGCATGTGTCTTCAAATATTAAAGTAACCTAAAAATGGTAAAGAATGTGTCATGTACCTATGTGGTTTTAGAGTCTTTCAAATAGAATATAATGTTGCTGATTGAAGCCGAGATGTATGCAGCAAGAGATTAACAGAATAAATCTTGGGTCACATGCAGCAGCATAAATAATGCAATAAAGCTGCTTTAAATTGCAAAGCACTGAGATCCTCTGAGCAGTTTCCTGATCCTGTAATTATGCACCTTAGGATAATATTATATGACAATTTCTTACCTAGTAAAGATCGAGTAACAAGCAAACATATGTCTTCCCTTTTCATTCTTTTCTGGTGGCACTAAGTAACACAGCAGCACACCCATGTTGAATAACTAAAATCTATGTAGTAGCGGAACTCATTTTTATGAGCATGAACGTTATAATAATATTTATCACACATGTGGGCACTGAAAATCTTTTTAAGCTATTACTGTGTGGGGCTCAGCAAACATTTGCAAGTGTGTGTTTTACTTATTGTTGTTTGTTAAGCACTGAATGTCAATAAACAGTTCATTAAAACGTATAAGGAGCGAGTACAGTATTTAGCAATGCAAAACATTCTGGTTCAACAGATGGAAAAAAAAATATTTGCATATAGCGGTCCTATCTAATACTGTAGATAGCAGTTGGTGGGAAAACCATAGCAACATATTAAAATGGTAAGATAATGTAAGGAATGACAGACATTTTAATATGTCCTTAATATTTTCTATTAAGTTAAGCTTTAATCATTACAATACCATGATGATGGTTAAATAATTGTCTTGTTTTGCTTGGCCTGTTCAAAATATAATTTCAGGCTTTCCCAGGACATTCACACATAAATGTTTATTAGCATGATTCTATTTCGGTCACATTCCTAAGTATATCAGAAATGATATGATCATTTTGTTTTTATCTCTCTAAAGTTTATTTACACTTTTCTTCTATTTTACTGTATAAGAGAATGCGTCAGGTCACTAAGAGTGCAATTCCCCGATTATTAACAAACAATGAATGGTCAATGAAATAAAGTGTGGCTAGGAAAGTGGATCTACAGTATTACCATAGTTCGAAAGCAACATACTGTATTGCCGCAGAAGAGTTATTAGAGGTAACGTCGAGTTTGCATACCCTCATTTGAGTCAAAGCAAGCATGAAATCCCTGTTAATTGTACTGCATATTTAGCTTCTTAGTAAATACTGGAGAAACATTTTTATTGGATATAGTATGGTCATTATCAATTGCAATATACATCACGGCAAATAAAAATATCACTTGTGAGCACATTAACATGTCTCAGACAGGTTCTGCAACCCTGCTTTTCACCATTATTTCTTAGCATACAGTGCTTCCACTGTAGCCAGAGATTCTCTGCTTCTTGTCCATTATAACATGGATCCCTTTTCTACCTGCCATAACTATATAATGTGTGGGTTATACATCTCATAATATACAAAATAATAAGCATACAAAAGAAAGATCAGGACGTTGTGTTTAAATATAGATGGTTCGGCGGCTCAGGGGGAAATGTGAGCAAATAGTGTACATAATAAAAAACAATAGAAGATTTATGTAATAGCCTTAAACAGGTTGTAGGGCTGTTACAGGAAAGTACTTAAAATAGCTTGGGAACGGCAAAAAGGTATCCTAAATATGAAAATAATTGTGTCAGATTACAAAATAAACAGAAAAAAATACCAGCCAGAGAGATCTCCCCACAGAAGGAGAGTAGGACAGAAAGCCCCAATTGTATGTACTCCATATCTATCAGTGGAGTGTGTGGTGGGTTCAGGAAAATCATAAATGAACATAGAGCTTTAACTAGTAGTACAAGGTAGTACTGAGAGGCAATGTGAGAACTAAGTTTGGATGTGAGATAATTGCCTAAATACAGTCCCCTAAATATGTGCATGTGGTAGGAAATATAGGAAGGAAATGATCCAAATACCACAGGACTTGAGACTTTTAAGATCCCCATCGTTCATATGTCAGGTTAAGGTGGTCTCCATTTGGTTTCTCACTGACTCTATGTGTTCTAAAACCCGATGTCTAAGTTGGTGGAAGTTTTTGCCCACATACTTCATGCTGCTGGCACATGTGGCCATGTAGCTGATGCTCGTGGTCTGACAATTTATAAAGTGACACATTGTTACAAATTGTTTTTAAAAGTAGTTTGGAAGAGCAAGCTCTGCATTTGCCACACCTCAAAAAAATGCAGAGTTCTTTCAGGAGCCAGGTTTCATTTGTGAGATTAGAGAGATGGCTGTGAATGAGGTGATATTTTAGATTGCAGGCTCTCCTGCTCACCAAAGTTTCCATTCGCTTCAGGACCGGTCTTAAATCGTCATCCTCGAGGATAAGATGCTAGTGTTTTATGAGAGTGGAGTTTTATTAGCTCCATTTATTGTTGTATGTTTCAACAAATTTAATCATCTTAGGTGCACAATACAGAGTTTCTTTGGGGGCTAAGAAATCGCTATGTTTAGTAGATTTGGAATTATTGAAGGCCTTTTTGAGGCAAGTTTTACTATAGCCTCTTTCTAAAAGAATGAATCGTCACTGCAGAGGCCTGCTTTGTAAACCCACTGTCAGGGAACAATTTCTTATAATCTGTAAAAACTGTCCATCTGGTATATTTTGTACTAGGGCATCGGCTTTTAGGAGATTATTTGTAGTCACCAGATTTGACCATCTATAAAGATCAAGATGTCAATCTAGGAAGTTTAATGAGTCTGTTTTGATTTCACTGGTCAGTTTAAGATAAGTCATTGGTCTTTAGTAGAGTAAACTACAGGAGAACAGTTTTGAGTGCTCGCCACAGGATGAGAATATCATCTATGTAACGACACCAAAGTTTTATGTACTGGGTATATTCAGCCATCGTGTCACTAAAAGACTACAATCTCTTTCGACCATCCAAGGTACAAGTTCACATAGGTGGGTGCACATGTGGTGCCTATTGCAGTACCTTGGAACTAGTGGTGGATATGGTTATTGAAGAGTAGTTTTGTAACAATACAACATTGTCATTTTATAACAAAAGCACTGTGTATTCCAATGTGTTCCCTTCATATTTAAGGAATGCGACGCTGCCCTCATAGCAGCTATGTGTGGAATGCTGGTGTAGAGAACCTCCACATCGAGGCCCACCAAGAATGTCCGATTGTCAATGGAGACTCCATCTAGGCTCCTAATGACATTCTTGGTGTTCTGTAGGTACTGTATGAGAAGAGTTTTCACGAAATGTCTAAATCTTATCTGTAGATGCAATTTTGTTTCTAGCTTGCTTCTAGAGTGTTAAATGGTGTATTTTTCACCTCCATTCTCATTTTGCTTATATAAAATATATGTTCGTTTCCTTGACCCATTCGAAACAGTTATATTGAGCAGCTGGTGGAAAAAAGGACATTGAGAAAGCTTACGCGAAACATATGACGAGTTCTCCGCTGCCGTCACTCCATCAGCGTTCTTCATCCATTCGGGACCCGTACAGCTACTCTCGGCTCTCTGAAGCTCCAAGTGGTGCACAGCGCCTATGCATTGCTATTGCACTGTTCCGAGACAGTCCTGTGTCTCTAATGTAAACTTAGCTTTACCCAGAAATACAGTACCTTGATAGTCACAGCTTGTAAGGAAGCTTCAATAGACATGTATGCAGATGACACAATCTTATATGCACACAGCCATAGACTCTCCGACCTTGAACACGTACTTCAGTCTGACTTTTTGAGACTCGAAAACTGGATTTCCCAAAACAAACTGTTTTTAAACACTGACAAGACTATAACAATGGTATTTGGGACCAAGACTAAATTTGTAAAGCTTCCAGCGACTGAGCTCCTGATTAGAACCAACACTAACACCACCCTAACTCCTGTTACTAGTTTTAAATACCTGGGCATGTGGTTGGACTCCCACTTAACATTCGGAATGCACATTGATACCCTGACAACCAAGACCTATGCCAAACTAGGGGTACTTTACAGGAACAAATCCTCCCTAAGTCTCCTGGTCAGAAAGCGTATCGCATAGCAGATGTTAATGCCAATTATTGACTATGGAGACATAGTATATGGCTCGGCACCTCAAACCCACCTTAGCAAACTTGACACTCTCTACAATTCAATTTGTCATTTTGTTCTCCAATGCAACTATAATACACATCACTGCGAAATGCTCAAAGAACTAGATTGGTCATCACTCGAGTCTAGGCGCAAAGTTCACTTTTCCTGTCATGCCTTCAAATTCTTTATGGGCAAGCTACCCAGCTACCTGAACAAGCTCCTCACCCCTACCACATGCAGCACCTATCAACTGAGATCAGACTCCAAAAGACTGTTCTGTTAAGACTGTTAAGGGCCTCCCTTCTCTCCCAATTTTTGTCCGCTCCAGTTTATCCTCATCATAGTGTACTGAGCAGTGCAGACAGCATTAGACAGTGAATTGATTGGGGCACAGCAGTACAAGAGTTGGTCTCATTAGCTCCACTGCACAGCTCCCTCTATTCTTGACATTACTATTCAGAGGTAAGCACTGTGCTGTGAGATTCTTTGAGGGATTTATATTATGTTTTAATTCACTGTTATTCATCTGGACTTATTTAGTGTTTGCTGCTAGTCCCCCATTTATTTTAGACTTATTTATTAAAACTTGATTTTATCATCAACCAGCTATATTTCCTACCACATGTTCATATTTATGGGACTGTATTTAGGTAGTTATTCTGTCACATCCAAACGTGGGCATCTCACATTGCCTTTCAGTACTACCTTGTATAGTACTACTAGTTGAAGCTCTATGTTCATTGATGGTTTTCCTGAATAGTTAAACCCACCACACTCCACTTGTCGATATGGAGTACATACAATTGGGGGATTTTCTTGCTTACGCACCTTCTGTGGGGAGATTTCTCTAGTTGGGATTTTTGTTCTATGCTTCTCCTAGTGCACCTGTCGACCTATTCGAGGTTTGAGCTTCTATCCACTATTTGCTGTGAGATTGAAAAATGGACCAAGTGGTTATTTTCTGCTGTGGGTTTCTTTGTTTCCATATGGTTCGAGCACCATAGAGAAGCTTTCAGGAAATCAATAATTAGCTATAAACTTCCAATAATTAAACACTTACGGGTAGTTTATTAGTGATTGTCTTTCCGTGAAGCCTCTCTAAGTGCATACATTTTTTTTAAAATGTATCTTCCTTGAATGTTCAGATATGAAGCAAATTACATTTGGATAGTTCATACATATGGGCCCATTCATTAAACTCCACTAAGTGCATTTTCGTGTGCAAATAGACATTGTCGCTTAAATTAACATCTTACCATATTCATTAATGCCCTTATTGCATATCCAAACTGTGCGATAACTGTTATTTTTTTTCTTTTACACAATTTTGTTTTGGTTGTGTAATTTGTGGATTTTCTATGCAAAAATGTAATTTATAAAGGCCATTCATTAAACAGTGATGCTGCAGATTGCCCTAAAAACAACCGTCAAACATCTTGCCTCCCTCAGGTATGTGAAATAAGCTTACTGCTGTAGAGAAGGGGTGAGCTACCTGTGAGCACACCTGGAAAATATGCTAATTAAATGATTTTACATATTTAAACAAGCATATTTTCTCGTGAAAGTTTTGAAATACTAACTCCTTGGTACCATAGTAGTCATGAAGGAATCCATTGTTATGCATAACCCCAATGTAATTGCAGTTAATTTATTTACAATTTAATATATATCATAAATGGGGTTATATCTAACATAATATCCTACAGGTAAAGTCACTTTTGGTCTAAGTAAAATAAACAATTTCTCAAATAAGATCATTTCTTACCAATTTTTTTTTTGTCTGTTGGTTTGTATAGAACAGAAAAGAAGTAGCTTAATAATGAAAAAAAAAAAAAACTTTCTCTGCGGTTCCACGCATACTCATGAAAATCTATCTTGATCTTTAAGACCAGAGGTCCCCAAAATTAAAGTAAATAAGGCACCTGGCTCCGATGGCATACATCCAAGATTTCTCAAGGAGTTAAGCTCAGAAATAGCAAAACTATTATATTTAATATTCAAGGACTCCATTTCCACAGGCTCAGTACCACAAGATTGGCGTAAAGCAGACCTGTAAGCCTGACTTCAATAGTAGGGAAACTACTTGAAGGTTTAATACGGGATAATATTCAGGAATACCTAATGGAAAACAAAATTATTAGTAATAGTCAGCATGGATTTATGAAGGATAGATGTTGCCAAACTAACCTTCTTTGTTTCTTTGAGGAGGTAAGTAGGAAATTAGACCAGGGTAATGCAGTTTATGTGGTCTACTTAGATTTTGCAAAGGCTTTTGATACGGTTTCACACAAGAGGTTGGTGTACAAAATAAAGAAAGTTGGACTCAGTAATAATATATGCACCTGGATTGAAAATTGGTTAAAGGACAGACAACAGAGGGTTGTCATAAATGGAACTTTTTCAGGTTGGGCTAAAGTCGTGCGTGGAGTACCTCAGGGATCGGTACTGGGACCCCTGCTTTTTAACTTGTTTATTGATGACCTTGAGGTTGGAATCGAGAGCAAAGTCTCCATCTTTGCTGATGATACTAATTGTGTGAGGTAATAGAATCAGAGCAGGATGTAATTTCTCTTCAGAAGAACTTGGAGAGACTGGAAACGTGGGCAGGTAAATGGCAGATGAGGTTTAATACAGATAAATGTAAGGTTATGCATTTGGGATGCAAGAATGAAAAGTCGACTTACAAATTAAATGGAGATATATTGGGGGAATCCTTGATGGAGAAGGATTTAGGAGTGTTTGTAGACAGCAGCCTTAGCAATAGTGCTCAATGTCATGCAGTAGCTGCAAAGGCAAACAAGATCTTATCTTGCATCAAACGGGCAATGGGTGGAAGGGAAGTAAACATAATTATGCCCCTTTACAAAGCATTAGTAAGACCACACCTTGAATATGGAGTACAATTTTGGGCACCAATCCTAAGAAAAGACATTATGGAACCAGAGAGAGTGCAGAGTAGAGCCACCAAATTAATAAAGGGGATGGACATTCTAACTTATGAGGAGAGGCTAGCTAAATTAGATTTATTTACATTAGAAAAGAGGCGTCTAAGAGGGGATATGATAACTATATACAAATATATTTAGGGACAATACAAGGAGCTTTCAAAAGAACTATTCATCCCACGGGCAGTCCAAAGACTCGGGGCCATCCCTTAAGGTTGGAGGAAAGGAAATTTCACCAGCAACAAAGGAAAGGGTTCTTTACAGTAAGGGCAGTTAAAATGTGGAATTCATTACCCATGGAGACTGGGATGGCAGATACAATAGATTTGTTCAAAAAAAGGTTGGACATCTTTTTAGATGGGAAAGGTATACAGGAATATACCAGATAAGTATACATGGGAAGGATGTTGATCCAGGGATTAATCCGATTGCCAATTCTTGGAGTCAGGAAGGAATTAATTTTTCCCCTTAATGGGGTGTTTTGTTTGCCTTCCTCTGGATCAATAAGTAAGTATAGATATAGGATAAAGTATCTGTTGTCTAAATTTAGCATAGGTTGAACCTGATGGACCTACGTCTTTTTTCAACCTCATCTACTATGCAACTATGTAACTCCAGTCCTCAAGGACCACTAACAGTGCAGGTTTTACGGATACCCCTGCTAGAGCACAGGTGGTTCAGTCAAAATGATTGGGCCACCTGTGCTAATGAGAGGCTATCCTTACCTGTACTGTTAGCGGTCCTTGAGGAATGGAGTTTGGGACCTCTGTTTTAGACCACAAAGAAGAACTTTGAATGTAGAAGACTGAAGAGAATGTAGGAAATCAAGGACAGGCTTCCCTTGATAGAACTAAGAATTATGTAGAGTAGAGAAAAACGTGTATTTAAAACGAAATAAATATTCCTGCAAATGTAGAGAAAAGTTTACAGTTTAGCATGAATAAAAAAAAAAAAACTTTTAATCACAAATTTGACATATAATTCAATTCACCTCTAAAATAAAATCATAAAAGAAAAAAGTCTATTAAAACAACTCATCTGGATTCTGAGTAGACGTTCAATTAAACACAACAACTTCTCACAATGTATTTGTTATCATTGCTTTAATAAAAAGGTTGATCGCTGTCTGTATGTCAAATAAAACAAACTTGTCTACAAAAAGGAAATCCTACAAAATCGTCATAATTTATACAAATAGTATTTTAATCTAAAAATAAAATAAAAATTGATTTAGTAAACCTGGCTGCTGCTGTCTGCAATCATCAATTATAAATCCCTGAGCATAGGCATATATTTCAATACATTGTTTTGCACACATTACAATAAAGCCCAACCCCTCTGTGTAAATCCCGCCATGGATACTTGCTACATGAAGGGCCGGAAATGCCTTGCAAAGAATACCATTAATTTTCAGCCAATCATCTCTATGATCAATAGTGCAAAGTAAGCCACTGCAGCTCTGTGAATATGGGGGTTTAATGGTAGTGTAGGCAAATACGAGAGCACAGCAGTTTGCCTAACACAGGCTGTTGTTAGCTGTGCCTTGTATGAGCTGCACAGTTTGTTAAAAATACAAAGCATTGCAGGCTGTTCTGGCAATGAGGAGGTTACATTTGTATTCCTTCATATTTTTTAAGAAATAGGAATTACGACTGCTGAATAATTATACACGGTATGATTCCAGTTCAATTTAAAATTATATTACAGAATTAAAACAAAATGGGTAATGAGCACATTGATTAAGAAACTACTGTTAATGCTTTATGATGATTCAAATAAATATGTATAATATTCTTCGCAATCATTAATAATTATTTTAGGTTTTTTTTTTTAGACGCAACTACTGCCATAAAAATATGAAATAAATGTACAAATTACTACAATAGATGTTGAGTAAGGAAAAACAGTCATAAAAAAGTTAAATAACATGACTAATAACTATGTATGGGGAATTTTACTATACATACAGTATATATTCATGTTAGAAGATCTGAGCCGTTTTGTCTAACTTATTGTATGATACATTTGGGTGGCATTGTAGTCCAGATAGAAGAAGCAAGTTCTTAGGTCCTGAGATTTTTATATTCTTAGACAAAAAATGAGACCAAACATGTATTACTCTGTCCACTCTAATATATAAGTACTTTGTTAATTAAGTCTCTTGTACTTGATGCAAAGCTGCTAAAAAAAAAATTTGGCTTACAAAAACTCATATCACAGATGTTTGTTTTTTCTTAAGCATAAAAAAAATAGATACTGAAATTTCAACATCCCATTATACAGTAATGCCTCTCTTATTCTTCCTATTGCTCAATTAGGGCAACATAGATGCAAATTGTTTTTATACATAGACATTAAAAAATAATGATTAAAATACATTTCCGTAACAATGTTAAATGTGCTTTAATACAGTACATAAAGATTTACTGTAGAAAGACTATGGCGATAAATTTCATGTCAACAATGCAGATTTTAGAGTTTGATTCTTAGCCCTCAGAGACTACAGTATATATAACTTTTAGTTCTAAAATATTCTAATTAGCTTAAGAAACAGACTTTAAACTGCTTACTAGTGCAAATTTATGTTAAGAACAACCACATATATAAATGCAAAAATGACAACAAAAAGTGTTGAGTCCTGCATGGCATAGCCATTCCCTAATTAAATGAATAAAATAATATCTAGGAGTACTATAAACATTTAGTTTTCATTTTTTTTTAAACTGCCCAAAATAAAATGATCTGCAGTACTGGCTCTAAAGATCACAGTGATAAAATAACGTAGTGTAAATGAAATGGTATACAGTAGGAAGCCTAGAGCTTTGCAAGCAGAGCAAGCATGGGGTGAAATAATTCCGAAGATTACTTGGAAACTGAAGGTAAATGTTGATCTGGCTGCATAGCATACATGTATTATTTAATACAAATTAGTAAGATTTATAAAGGGAAACAAACAAACACAAACACTTTAGTTGTTCGTAAAACAGTTGGCAGGTTGCTTTGAGTACTTTGTTTTGTTTGGAGCTGCTTATTGGATTTCCTTCAAGCTGTAAAGAGTTTCTAAACCAATGGTTCTCAACCTATTTAGAGCATGGGCACCACTGAATTTTTTATTTTTATTTTAACATTTCAGGGCACCCGAGCTTCAGACCTCATTCATCTTCTCACAAGTACACAGCAAGCACACTCGCCCGCCCTCTTCTTACACTCCACATTCACCCTTTTACTCAACACACGTCACATTTACCCTCCTTCTCACACAGCACACCCGTTCTCTTTCTTAATAATAAATACCCCTTTCACCCCCCCTGCCCCTTCTCTTACTTACACCACATACATATACCTTCCCTCTCCCTACAAAAAGCAGTAGCTTCCCCCACTCTCCCCACACAAAGCCCTCACTTATTTCCACTCAAACATGTCAGCTACTCAGCGGACACATCCTGCGCTGTCTGGAGATGGAGGCTTCTCAATCTCCTCTGTGCTGGGCTGAGGGAGGAGAGGTGGGTCGCAGACTTTGTGTTTCCAGGCTGTGTGGCAGGTGCCTGCTGAGCAGCCAGCTGCATTTTCTCCCCTGGGGGGCTGCGGCACCTTGGTTGAGAAACACTGTTCTAAACTCAGAACACTGAAGAGCATTTGCAATAAGAGGCAACACAGCAATGGAACTGTACCGCACATAAGTGAAAGTATAAACAAGAGTCCTGGAAGAATAACGTAAAACACCTTTGAGCAAGTTTCTTAGCAGCCTTGGTTGATGCATGTACTGTATGTATCCCTTGCACCCTATGTTAAAACTAAGTGCAATTACTTCCTTTTCATTGTGATACAGTGCAGTGATCCCCTATGACATTATTCAACATCAACTTTACTGATATGGAGACCGCTTTCTCTTGTAGAGGCTCTATTATACTGCATATATTCAATGGAAGCCACTAGATTTGAATTCTATTATACCAGCTTCCATTAAATGCAGCGTAAACACATGTTTTCTCTTTTTATCAAGGATGATGTTAAAAAGCAAAATTACAAATTAAAATATCTTTTTTGTGAAATTTAAAGCAGCAGTTCCTCTGGATATATTTTTTTAACCAACCATTTTTTTTACCAGGCTAGCACGGGTCCTCGGAGCATAAAAGTATTCATTTCAGCAGCAGTAACCCCCTAGCTCCCGGAATACTAACTGTTATAACAAGTGCGTACATGTCCCCAACTGGGGAGACAAAATGACAGTTTCAGTCTGCGTATACTGTATGTGGGACAATAGCAAGTTGCAACATCATCCTTTGCAGCTTCTTAATGAGGCAGGGAATTTAAGTACCAGCGAGAACTTTCACTACTTTTACATGTATTTATGTTGGAAACCAGAGGCCCCCGGACCTGAAGCATTTTAATTTCAGCTCCTGCTTCCCATCCTGAGAAAACAAAAGGAGGCCAAGGAGGGAACTGCTGCTTTAAAGCATCAAACCCCATGTCCTGGTGAAGAAGCCTTGTTATGTCTGTGCTACCTTTATAGCAGGGAGGGCTACAAATGCTGCCCTAATATGCCAATACATTTTCTTTAAATATTGATTTATGTTAGAAATGCCTCCCTTATTCATCACCCGAAAGTTTTTGGGCAACTCACAGTCCTGATCGGTAAAACTTGCAGCCTGCTTTCTTAGCTCAGAGCACACATCAGTATGTCATGTTAACTGCTATAGTTGTTATTCTGCTTTTTTCAGTTAGACATTCTGCTCTAAATTTGCAAGACTATTAACAATATCCTTAAGTATGATAAAAATTATATTATAAAATGATAGACAAGATGGGATACTATGCGGGATACCACAGCGACAATGACGATGGAAGTATTATCGCATGGGAGCTTCTGTTCAATAGTGCCACGATCAGCACCATCACAGTTTGCTGAATAACACTATACTGTGGCTTTAAAAAATAAAAATAAAGCTGTATATGTTATGTAGGACTGCACATTTATGCATGTCAATTTAATAACCTCTTATTACTTATTGTTTAATATCACTATCTATTTTTTAAATGCCATCAGGTAATTTGCACTGGCCTTAAACTAAATGAAAACCATTTAAGCATAATTACAGTAGTATACAGTGCCATTTTAACAAATTCAATCATTAATGAAATTAGTATATTAACTCTGAAATATATGATCGGCCTAGGTAATACGTTAAATTAATTAGTTTTAGTGATAGTTAAGAGGTTGTGTCCACTAGTATGCCTTCTTTTACAGCTTTAGAGACTCATATCTGTCAGGGCCTATTCAACAAATATGTACAACCAGTATGTAGTGATGTATGCAGACAGATTCTTTCTTTAAGTGCCTTTCTTTATCTGGGCTAATGCAAGCACTTCCTAATCCTTGTGGAGAGTTCATATCCCCTTTATCATTTCCCTTTTTAAGATGGCATAACTACTGTGCCAAAAAGCAGAACACTCTCTTAGCAGCAATTATACTCTCCAAACACTTGCAGGAAAGTCAACTTAATGCTGTTAACATTCAGCTTCCCGCATGTCCAATTTCAGAATTTGACTGCTGGTCAAAGGTCTCGCGTCCTTTAATGTCACGTTTTCGAAGTCTTTAAGCCTTGCTTTTCCATGATATTCCACAATTTGCGAAGGTTTGACTGCGTGATTACATCATCTGGTTTAAACTGAAGAGCTCTGAGGTAGTTAGCTTCTGCCTCTCCTAATTTGCCGTTGAGGTGAAGAATGGCTCCAAGATTCATCAAGGCAGCAGGGTACTGGCAAAAGAAAACAAAAATTAGAAAAATAAATTAGTGGGCAGATTAAGTTATTCCCCCACCAGACCACAACTTTCAGCAATGTAGGTAAATTATGTATTTATGCCTCAAATAGGATATATATGGAAACAATTTACCAATTCAAGTAAATGGAAAATGATAACAAGGAAATTATTTCAAAGGCACTGCTAGCTGTATCTTTTAATATGTTTGTAGCATACCATGTCCACATGAATCAAAAGGTCCTTAATAACGCAACACAGAACACGCAATATTTTGAAAATATTTTCAAAGGAAACACTAACCAGTCAACTTTAAGCTTCAACCCTAACAGCATATTTAAAGCAGAGATTCTGTTCAATCAATTTGGCTCCTTAGGAGGTATTATCTCATTGCATACCCAACAGCTATAATCCTTATCATCATTATTGTTACATGTAATTTCTGAAAGTATTACACATGGCCAAAAGGCTCTTAAATACAAGCTTGAACTTGCTTTCATCAAACATATTGATTTTAACCTCTTGCCAAAGAACACTCTGTCTTCTGATGATAGGGTTAACAGGAAAAACACCTCTACTGTCTATCTTTTAAACATTTACAATAAGCCAGGGAGTATTGATTTGATGGTTTGTGAAATGAATTAAATATTTGTATCCTCTTCGCATGGAAGGCACTGAATTAATCATTATCTTACAATAGACTACTCAAAGACAATAATTGTTTCGTAGAAGTCACCAATACTCATTTTTTCATCCCAATGACATTACTTTGCAGTAGTTTTCTGTTTTGTACACACATTGATGAAAACTAATTTTTGAAAACTCATTAAATAGACACCATAGGAACTAATTAAGATCTCATCCTTGATCATTAAAGCTTTGGAATCATTACAACAATCCATCTGGGGAGGAGTGGCTCAGTGAGTAAAGACACTGGCACTGAGAATGAAGCAGGGGAGCCTCGTTCAATTCCCAGTGCCGGCTCTTTGAGACCGTGGGTAAGTCACTTTATCTCCCTGTGCCACAGGCACCAAAAACATAGATTGTAAGCTCCACGGGACCTGTGCCTGCAAAATGTCTCTGCAAAATGTCTCTGTAAAACGCTACGTAAAACTAGCAGTGCTATACAAGAACATGCTATTATTATTATTATCTCTATCATATTTCTTGTGGTACAGTATGCCTCTTTCTTAACATGCCTCTTTCAAAAAAAGTATGTGTGTTCTGTATGTTATAATTTTTTACTGATTTCAAATAAGAATTTGAAAAATAAATAGATTCCATAACATACAGCCTCCTAGGAAAATGAAAGGCAATAATGTAATGTGTGACCCACATATAGTCATAATGCATTCTCCCCATGTCAAATATACATGTAGATACAAATATAGAAATTGGAACAATTGTACTCACTGGAAAAATCACAACACTAAACATACCTGAATATATAAAATATATAATATATTGGAAACATTTCATAATGCAGGTAAATCCACAATAGTGGTAATGTAATAAAAATATATCCAATATATACTAAACACGCATAGAGACAATGATAAAAAACCCTCAAATACATGACATACAGTAAACAAGTGTATATTCACTTGGTGGACAATGTTTCAGGCAGAAAGCACCCTTTCTCAAATCTTTTTAGTATTTTGATTATTATAGAGGCTACAATTGTCCCAATTGCTATTTTTTTAATCTTCAATTAAGACCTTGCGATCAACTGTTGGCCAAGTGTGGTAATAATCATGAACACATACTTATAGTTTTTTGGAAGATAAACTTCCTAAAAGACTTGCAATATTTCTTTAAATCAATTTGTAAATACTCTATTTAAAAGAAGCAAAACACACACAGAGTCTCTCTTTGCAGGCCAGCTATCAGTCTTTTAAAGCTCTTCCTGACTATTCAGACCAGGCTGATTAGCTTAATTAGTTAACAGATGAACAGCCATTCCAAGGAGGATTAACTCTCTGTGCTGCAAAAGTCCTATAGCTGCCCTATTCAGCCCCTCGAGGACAGCGATGGCATCACAATATATATATTGTGATGCCATCGCTGTCCTCGAGGGGCTGAATAGGGCAGCTATAGGACTTTTGCAGCACAGAGAGTTAATCCTCCTTGGAATGGCTGTTCATCTGTTAACTAATTAAGCTAATCAGCCTGGTCTGAATAGTCAGGAAGAGCTTTAAAAGACTGATAGCTGGCCTGCAAAGAGAGACTCTTTTTTCCCCAGAGAAGGGGGGGAGACAGGAGTGCTCTCCAGCTGCGGAAGCTGGTTAAATAAGCTGGTAAAGAGTGAGAGACACTGCTGAGAGTCATGCTGAAGCAGTGGTGGCTGGTTACATAGGACCTACGGGAGTTTCTGTGAGCTCACGTGGGGCTGAGTTCCCTAAGGAAGAAAAGGAGGAGAGCTCCTGCTGAAGCGGTGACGTCTGCTCCATAAAGACTAAAGATAAGCAAAACCCCTATTGTATGCAAAGACTGTGCTACATTGGTGTATATGCCGGGGCATGTTTTAGCTGGGAACCAGTATAGTTGGCCAGCGGTCTTTAGAGAGGACTGAAGGAAAGTGAGTTACTTTCTCTAACGGTAATAGGATTTGATATTATTATTTGGTTTTCTTAAAGGGATGGTGGGCCCGTTGTTTGATTTAATCCCTGTAAATAAACCCCTGCTTAGAAAATACAGTGTTTCCAGCCTTAAATTGGGACAAAAGAGACTGCAACATGGTGTGGGGATCACAATATATATACACATACACACACACACACACACACACACCCACAGTGGAGAGAAGAAAATTGTGAACCCTTTGGAATTTGCACATAAAATGTTATTAGATCTTAATCTAAATCCTAATAATAAATAACCTGATCAAACAACTAACACAAAGACATGATACTTTTTCAATATTTATTTAACCACAAATTATTTCATATTCAATATCCATGTGTTAAAAAGTATGTGAACCTTTAGATTGAGTACCTGGTGGCACCCCCTTGAGCAGCAATGACTTCAACTAAGCGTTTTCTGAAACTGCTGGTCTGTCACTCCCATTGGTTTTGACCCATTGCTCCTAACAGAACTATTTCAACTCATTGACATTTGAGGACTTCCTTGCATGGACATCTCACTTCAGGTCCTGCCACAACATTTCAATGGGGTTTAGGTTCAGACTTTAACTAGGCCTATTTCGCTTCAGCTCACGGACGAATGGCCTGACATTCTCCTCTAGAATGGTTGTGTCAATGATGGCAAACATCCAGGTCCTGAAGCAGCAAAGCAACCCCAAACCATCACACTCCCACCACCATGCTTGACAGTTGGGACAAGGTTCTTCTGTTCGAATACAGTTTCATTTTTTGACAAACAAAACATTTCTCAATGAGGCCAAAAAGTTCTACCTTTCACTCGTCTGTCCAGAGAACATTGTTCCAGGAGTCTTGTGGATTATCTATGTGCTCTTTGGCCAACTTCAGATGGACAAAAATGTTCTTTTAGAGAGAAGTGGTTTCCTCCTAGCCATGTATGTATGTATGTCTTTATTAATATAGCATCATTAATGTACATAGCGCTTCACAGTAGTAATACACGTGACAATCATATAAATCACAAATAATACAAATAACTGGTCATGGCAATAAGTGCTTCAGACATAAAAGTAAAATTTCAGAAGGCGTTCCTGCTCCGAAGAGTTTACAATCTAATTGTACTTCCATAATTCCATGAACACCATTCTTTTTCTGATAGTTGAATCATGAGTTCTCATATTTGCTGTGGTGAGAGTTGCCTGCAGATCCTTGGATGTAACTTCCTGGATGATTTTTTGGTTTGTTCTGGAGAGATTTTGGTAGGACAACCGCTCCTGGGTAGAGTAACTGTGGTCTTGAACTTTTTCCATTTGTAGCCTATATGTCTGACAGGAGTGGTGAAGCACAAAATCCCTAGAAATGGTTTTGTAACCTTTTCCAGACTGATGAGCATCAATAATTGCTTTTCTGAGTTCCTCAGAGATTTCTTTTGATCTTGGAATGATGTTTCCACACACCTGTATGGTAAAGACCATACTCACAAAGTTTCTTATGTTTTTATAGGACTAGCTGAGAGACCCGGCGTTGCCCGGGATGTACACCCCTTCACAACTCCGTTCCCCTTCTCAGCTCCCCCCCCCCCCTTCTTCACAGCTCCAGCCTCCCCCCCCCTCCATCACAGCTGCAGTGTCCCCTCCCTGCCCCCCACATCACTCTCC
Organism: Ascaphus truei; assembly: GCF_040206685.1. NCBI lineage: Eukaryota > Metazoa > Chordata > Amphibia > Anura > Ascaphidae > Ascaphus > Ascaphus truei. The sequence continues at coordinate 115,485,056 of NC_134487.1, forward strand.
CCCCCATGGTCCCCACATCACTCTCCCCCCCCTGGCCCCCACATCACTGTCACCGCCATGCACATCACATCACTTCTCCCCCTTTGCACCTCACATGATTTCCCCCCCCCCTTGCACCTCACATGAGTCTCCCCCCTTGCACGTGATATCACTGTACACTCCCTTGCACCTCACATTAGTGCCCCCCCTGCATGTCCCCATAGCCCCCACCACACAGATTGTCTGCCATACACACACACACAGTCACACACACATGCACTGTCACACAGACACAGTGTCTCACACACAGTGTCTCACACACTGTGAGATACACACAAAGTGTGACACACACATACACACTGAGACACACACAGAGTGTCACACATGAGTAAGAGGCACAAGTTTGGAGGCGAGTGCCGGTGGGGAGAGGAGGGGGATTGGGGGGAGGAAAGGTGGTGCAAGTGCCCCCCACCAGACGCCCCAGGGGACAGTCAGCCACGCCGAGACCGCCATTGCCCCCTGCTCCCCCTCCCTTCCCCCCCGCTGACATGTACCGGTTGGTGGTTGGTGACAGTTGGCTGCGCGTGGCGGGAGGTGATGGCGGAGCAGCGGAGGGTGAGGGGGGGTCGTGTTGGGGGTTGAGGGGGCAGCGCTCGGTACCTAAGGTGCTGCTTGTGTCAGGAGTTGATGGCTCCTGTCGGGAGTTGATGGAGGAGCAGAGGAGGGTGTGCGGAGGTGAAGTGTAGTCCGCAGGGGAGGAATCTGCGCTGGGGTGAATCTGCGCTGGGGCTAGTTTGTGAGAGGAGGCGGGATCATGCTGCTGTGATGCATCCCAAAGCTCAGTGAATGTTTAAAGAGTGTGGCAGTTGGGTATGTGATGTCATAGAACCACGCAGGCCAATGAGAGGCGTGCGGGGGCGGGGCCACGGACCAATCAGATTGCCCAGAGGCACAGCAAATATACAACGTTTTCAGTTTTATATATATATATAGATAGATATAGATAGATATAGATAGATGGGGCCTTCCAAACTCACACTTGAAAATCTTCAAAATGATTGAAACACCTGATTCTAATTATCCCTTTAATTTAGATAATAAAACCAGGGTTTCACATACCCGGACTCTTAATTACTCATTGTTTGTCTAATTCATATATAATTTTGTTTCAAAAGACATGGAATTGGTTAATATAAACCCTATAGATATTTAATTTACGACTTGTTTTGATTAAGGAGGTTATCATAGAAAAACTATGGAATTTCTGTAATTATCATTTGGGTTCACAAACTTTTTCTCGCCACTCTACATTATGTAATTGGACAATGTTCAGAAAAAACAGGTCCCCTTTTTATTTTTGTCATACCCTGCAGAAAAACCATAACATTTTCATTAATATTTGAGCAATTATATGTCTCTCCCCGTAGATTTATACATTTAAGAATTATTTGATAATGTAATAAATATTCTTTGGGATTGGTGACGGCATGATAACCGCATCAAGTGCATAGTTACAAAATGGTGTTTAGCAAAGAAGATAAGTACGTTATACAGTGCTTGAGAGCAAGAATTATGGTCCAAAATACTTACATAAAATGTCTCTTGATAAAAGATGGTTACTAGGAGGACTGAAAAAACGAATTTGTAAACAACGTATCTTTCAGGAGTGGGAGCAGCTGGATCAATACGTTATTGATTATGCCATCAGACAGTGGCGTGCTCGTCTTAGGTTGTGCATTTCAGCAGAAGGAGGACATTTTGAATGCACACTTTGAACTCAAATTTATAGTAATCTTAGTGCTTCAGATTAGATTACAACAGTTTAATACATTTACGAACTACAAAGGAAAAAAAAACAATTTCTACACAAACATATTACATAGCAGATCACGTTGTCCATCAAGTTCAAACTACTGTATGCTAAATTTGGACGACAGATACGTATTCTATATTTGTATTTACAGTACAGTATATTGATCCAGAGAAAGGCAAACAAAAAACCCCAGTGAAATATCATCCAATGATCTCATAAGGGTAAAAAAATAAATCCGTTACTGACTCCAAATAAATCCCTTCCTGACTCCATGGATCAACATTCTTCCTATGTTTACTTATTTGGTATATTCCTGTATACCCTTCCTTTCTAAAAAGATGTTCAACCTTTTTTGAAGCTATCTATTGTATCTGCCATCACAGTCTCAATGGGCGACAAATTCCACATTTTAACTGCCCTTACTACAGTATAAAGAACCTTACCCTCCAACCTTAAGGGATGACCCCATGTTATTTGTACTGCCCTTATATATAGATTAGTTCTTTTGAAAGCTACTTGTATTGTCCCCGAATATATTTGGATATAGTTATATCACCTCTTAGACACTTTTTTTTTTCAAATGAAAACCAATCAAATTTAGCTAGCCTCTCTTCATAAATCAGATTTTTCCATCCCCTTTTGTAATTTGGTAGCTTTTCTCTGCATGTTTTCACACATACAGTATGTATATTTATTTACATAGCACTTCACAGCAGTAATACAAGTGACATAATAATATAACATAATGGGAATAAGAGCTTCAGACAAAGTAATATTAGGAAAACAAGTCCTTGCCCCAAAGAGCTTACAATCTAAGTGGTATGTAGAGAGAACTTACAGAGACAGTAGGAAGGTGTTCTGGTAAGTGTGTTTTCTGGGGGTCAAGGTCAATTCATATGAATGTACAGTATCAGCCACTGGAGCTACCCATCTGCTTTGTTAAAGAGTTGTGTTTTAAGGAAGGTCTTAAAAGGTGAAGAGAGCGGGTGCTCGTAGGATATTGAGGGGAAGGGCATTCCAGAGGTGTGGAGCAGTGAGTAAGAGGGTATAGGTGGGAGAGGACTTTAGACTGTAGACAGGAGACATCCTTGAGCAAAATGCAAGAGTCGGGCAGGTATATAACGAGAAATTAGGGTGAAGATGGAAGGAGGGGCAGAGAAGTGTATACACTTAAATTATGAGAATTTAGATTTTAGCATGAGAGAAGTGAAGACAGATTTAGGAAAGAGTAAAGTGATTCTGGCAGCAGCGTTTAGGATAGATTGTAAAGGAGACAGGTGAGAGGCAGGAAGGCCGGACATTAGAAAGTTATAATAGTCAAGAAGGGAGAGAATAAGGGCCTGCATTAGACTTTTAGCAGTAGGACAACAGAGGAAAGGGCATATCTTTGCTATGTTGCTGAGGGAAAAAATGATAGTTGTTTTTATCAACATTGTGAATGTGAGAGAGGAGTCAAATGTGACATCCAGGCAGCTTGCTTTTGATACTGTGTGTACAATAGTGCTGTCAACACTAATATAGAAGGGGGCAGAAGGGCCAGGCATGGTAGTCATTATTAGGAGCTCCTTCATTGGCATGCTTAGTTGAATCAGCAGAGGGCAATCCAGAATGATATAGCGGAGAGACATTCAGATTTTGGTTTGTAAAGCAGGTGTAAGGTCAGGGGATGAAGGGTACATTTTTGTGTCATCAGCGTAGAGAGGATATTTGAACCCAAGAGATGTGAAAAGGTCACCTAGAGAGCGTGTGTAAATAGAAGATGTCCAAGAACAGAGCCCTTGGGGTAGGCACACAGAAATATCAACGGAGGAGGTGTTGACAAACGAGACACTGAAAGTACGATGGGAGAGGTACATAACAGCAACTCCAAGAAAGAGCTCTGTTACGGACACCAAGAGTACAGGAAGGAGAAACGGGTGGTCCATAGTAACAGAGGCTGCAGAGAGGTTGAGTAATATGAGCACAGTGCAATGACCTTTGTCTTTGGCAGCATGGAGGTCATTAGTTATTGTGGTGAGGGCTGTTCGTGGCATGAGCAGTGCAGAAGCCAGATTGTAGAGGATCTAGGAGAGAAAAGGAGGTAAGAGAATGGAGCAGGCTTGAGAATACAAGGCGTTCAAGAAGTTTAAAGGCAAAAGGCAGTAGGGAGACAAATCGATAGAGACAGGAAGGGTCAAGCTAGCTTTTGTGAGTAAATGTATAACTGTTACATGCTTGAAGAAAATGGGAAAGGTACAAGAGAGGAGGGAGAAGTTGAAAATATGTGTGAGTGTGGGAATTAGAGTAGTAGCAAGAGGTTTGAGGTCAAGAGGGCAGATGTTAGAGGGAAAAGAGGAGATCAGTAGCGACATGCTTGCTGATGCGTGCGGAGGCTGAGAATCTTCCCAGAGACCGGCAAGTTTGAAATTTGCCGCTCGGGGAAGCGGAGGAGTGGTCACGTGATCGCTCCCATCCAATGGGTCTGCAGCCGGTCCGGCATTGTAACTACCAGACAAGACAGAGGCAGCACAGAGGTGTGTGTATGTGTGTGCGCGTGTGTGTGTGTGTGTGTGCATGTGCATGTGTGTGTGCGTGCATGTGTGTCTGTATGTATGTGTGTGTGTGTGTGCATGTGTGTGTGCATGTGCGTGTGTGCATATCTGTCTGTGTCTGTGTGTGTGGGTGTCTGTGTGTGTGTGTGTGTCTGTGTCTGTGTCTGTGTGTGTGCGTGTGCGAGAATATTTATCAAAGTTGCACAATATTAATAAATAATTTATTCTCACAACATGTCTTTTTTTTTAAATGTTTAAAATATTATATAATATACACACACACACACAGGTTCCCCAGTGACACACAAACACACAGACCACTTCAAAGTGACACACACACACACACTGACAGCTACCAAGTGACACACACACAGTGATATCCGCCTCCCAAGCGCGCTTGCTGTCTCCTCTGCCAGGACAGCAAAAAGCTCCTGGTAGAGCGAGCGGCAGCAAGCAAGAGCGAGCAGCAGCACCTAAGTGCTTACTATGTCCCAGGCCTTAGAAAGAGGAGATGTAGGATATGAGGAAAATAAAGAGAGGATGTCTTGGCGAATGGAATCCACCTTTGTCTTGAAATAGTTAGCAAAGTTCTGAGGTGAAATGGAGGAAGATAAACAGGTAACAGACGGTGGTCTGAGTAGCAAGTCAAGGACAGAGATGAGGCAGTGTTGGTTAGACTTGTGAGTGTTGATTAGTGAAGAAAATTAGGTTTGTTTAGCCTGGAAGAGGGCAGAGTTGAAACAGGATAGGACAAATTTGCCGTGAAGGAAGTCTGCGAGAGTATAACATTTCCTCCAGAGGCGTTCAGAGGAACGAGTGCAGGAGTGGAGTATGTACTGTATGGCAATTTAGCCAGGGTCTGGAGTTTTAAGATCGACAGCGTCAGAGAGAAAGAGGGGCATGTAGATAAAGAGAGGATAATATGGCAGGGCTGTAGTTCATGACCAGGTTGATAGACTATGAATTCATGACTCACTTAAAATTATCTTGTAGAGACTGACATAATATTTATTCAGTGTGCAGCTAGAAAGTAGATATTTTGACTTCCTTCCTACTCTAATACAGATGTAAGCATGGTCTTTTTTACTTTTTAAGTCTTTTTTTTTATAGCGATTCAACAGTCTTAGGCCTATACATACTAAATGGTGCTGGACACTGCCTTCAGCCCTAACTTGGCAAAAGCATGACAAAGAATATAACAGTCTAATTATGATAAAAAGATTGAATGAACGCCATATTTCTCACTGATTTTGTTGTACAATCTGCAAAATATTTCAAAGTAGTTTTTGAGAACATTGATTATTTGGTGTGCCTAAAATAGCACAATATAAGTATTGAGCCTCTCCAAGTGTGAGCAGGAATGGAGTGTTGCGGGCAACATAATATTTGATGGATTTTAGTTTATATCCTATATACATAACTAAATAGCATCTAGCATAATATAGCAGCGAAGAGAACTGCTCAATCTGTGAAACTCTCTCTGTATAGCTCCCTAGCCATTAATCTGATAGTGTGGCATGTTTCATACTAACATACCACGTGATCAGCTAATGACTAGGGAGCTTTACGCATTGTGAGTTTCAGAGCTAGTTTCAGTCCTCATCAGCTACTATGTTCTTTGTGTTACTTCCCATGCAGAACTAGCTTGCACTGCAACCATTTTGAGCAATCAAAGACAGTTTTTTTTCCCCCTCTTCATTTTTTTTATATACAGGTTTGAAGCAGTGGGTCTCCGGAGCTGAACCCTATTAATTTCAGCTCTGCGGATCCTCTGCTTCCGGAGATACAGACCTCCGAAGGGGGTACCGGTTTCTCTGCAGTTTTCAGCTTCCTCGTCACATGAGCCAACAGGAAGCCGCACATGTCAAGGCTTCCTATTTGCCTGCAGAGCCCGGGAGCTTTGAAAAGCAGCCACATAGTGAATCCTGGAATGGCTACTGGCACCCCCTACAGAGATGCCTACAGAAACAGGGGGTCCCTAGAGCTGAAATCAATGGGGTTTAGCTTCGGTGACCCCATGCTTCAATCCTGTATTTAGCAAAAGGAAGAAAAAAAAACGGCTTAGATTGCTTCTTTAAAACGTCTGTGTAGCAATAGACTGCGCTTATAGTGCCGGCGATGCGACGTCACTTCAAAACAAATGCATTGAATCTGCAGCATGCGCTTATAGTAGGCGCGACGGAGCAACGTGAATCTATGTAGTCAGTAGAATTTGATTTTTACAGAGATGGTCTCATCATGTGACAGGCTGTAACCAATCAGATAGCTTCTGATTCAGGGAGAGGGGGAATGTGTCTGTCTTTGAGTGCAGGGAGAGGGGGGATGTGTCTGTGTTTGAGTGCAGGGAGAGGGGGGATGTGTGATTGTGTGTGGGGGGGGGGGGTTGTGTGTGAGATCCGGGCTGCCAACAGAAATCATGGGGCCCAGGACAAATGAAAGGAGCAGCCCCCCCTACCCATAGCGCACCTACCTCGGAAATAGCGCGTAACTTTTACTTAACCCCCCAATACATATAAAAACACACCCCACCCCCCATTACATCTAAAAATATATCCCACTCCCCCCCAATACATGTACAAATATACCCCACTCCACCCAATACATCTACAAATATACCCCAAACCCCCAATACATCTACAAATATACCACACTCCCCCCTAATACATCTACAAATATACCCCACTCCCCCCCAATACATCTACAAATATACCCCACTCCCCCCCAATACATCTACAAATATACCCCACTCTCTCCCAATACATCTACAAATATACCCCACTCCCCCCAATACATATATAAAATACACCACCAATACGTAAGGCTTACCTTGGGGATTATCTCATGTCTGGCCGGTGGCTGCAGAGGGGGAGGAGGGGGGGGGGGGCGGTGTGGTGGTTGTGGGGGCCGGTGGCTGGCGGGGGCCTTGCGGCTGGCGGGACTGCGGGGGGGCAGGCAGTGGCCCGACTGTGGGGGCGGTGGTGGGGGCCCAGCAGCTGGCGGGACTGTGGGGGCGGTGGTGGGGGCCCAGCAGCTGGCGGGACTGTGGGGGGCCGGCGGCTGGCAGAACTGCGGGGGGCTGGAGGTGGCAGGGGCCCGGCTGCAGGTCACAGCAGTTGCAGGCACCTCTCAGTCCCACAATGGTTGCTTGCGCCCGCGCCGGGCCTCCCGCTCACGCCGGCGCACCGGAAGCTTAGCCCAGCTGGTGATGTTACCAGTCACCACCGGCGAAAGTTATATTTCGCCGGGCGTCGTCGTCGCGGGTTTCCTGCCACTTGATTGATTCAAGGGCAGTCACTTGAGGCGACAGCTCTTGAAAAATCTAATTTTGCCGGCTACCATTTTTCGTGACGGCGACGTTGCTCCGTCGCATTGTCGCCGTCGCGCTTACTATAAGCGCACGCAGCGGTGGCAATGCATTTGTTTTCGGGTGACGTCACGTCGCCGGCACTATAAGCGCGGCCTTACTCTTCATTCAGCATCGAGCTGTTTTAACAGTCTGACATGAATAATGTTGCATTAATGTAGAGCAACTGCTGACATTTTAATACAATGCATAGTACATGTGATGGATGGGGTAGCAAGCCTTCATAATAAAGGTGAAGTCCGGCTAGCTACCCCTAAAACCGTGGGTTCCCGGCGGCTAATCAGCCCTATAAGCCGGGGACATTGTGTGTTTTGACACTGTGTTTTAGGTGTAAACCTGGGACTTCAGGAGCAGGGCTTTAATAGTTGATATTGGGGAGCAAAAGTGAATAAAATATGTAGGGACCATGTTATCAGATGTCCCATAAATTTTCCCGCAAATAGTGTCTGATTTGCAGGTACGCATATGCATTCTTATCCCGTTATGTTTTCCAATAAAATATTGTTTGCCCCCGCCAGCGAGTTCTCAAAACTTGGTTTTAAAACTTGGCTGAGGCCAAGTTTTACAGTCCAAGTTCTTGAGCCCAAGTTTTAGAAAAGAAATCTACTTTTAAAATGTGTATTCATCTCTATGGAGGCAGTCTCTGTAATTTGATTAGTCGAGATGCCTGCATAGAGATGGCGGATCAAAGTAGAGGATGTAAGTCGAGAGGTGCAAGGTCCAAGACAAGGGCTCCTCACAGGGGAGACTCGTTGTTCTCCTAGACTCTGTGAGCCTACCCAGTGGAGAGGTATGGTTCTGGCAAGGGGAAGCCGTTGCTCATAGGCACGGTTCCCATCAGCCAGTACGAATTTCCCGCTCGCCGGCTACCTGAGCCCATTAACACTCCCCCTAATTTGACGCATGCAGCAAGCCGAGCCCCCAGCTTATGACTGGCTGCTACAGTTACAATCTGTTCTCTGATTGGCCGCGAGTCCCTCTTCCATGTTAAACATAGGACACCGAGGTCTATGTAAGGGGACTGTACGATCAGAGAACTAGACTATTCCTAGGCTTGGTGAAGAGCTGGCGGGCTTTTCAAAAGTGCTTCGCTTGAAATAGCAAAGCACTGGCATTGAGGTGACGGGAAAGTCTAGCCTAGCTGAGGACAAGTTCTAGAGACGCGGCCAAGTTTTATAGTCGTGGCCAAGTTCTACAAATCAACAAAGACCCGGCCAGCGGAGAAAGTCAGGTATCTATCTCGTAGATAGTACCGTGGTGTTCCTGGACGTGCAGCGGACATGGTAAGCCTTCCTGAAGCAGAGACTCCCCACAGACCCCCAGTTAAGCATGTATTACCTGTATTTTGTGTTCCACTGTGTGCCTGCTGGTTTTACCAGAATAAACCCCATTTTATTCCACTACTGTGTCCTACCTAGTCTTTGATTCCGGAAGGTAAATGTGTTAAAAGTTCTGGTCTCCCGTGACAGTTCATAAAGTCTAAGATAGAGACACAGAAATTACTCTAATTTCCTAACTGCATGAAAGGGAAAGGCGAGCAAGGTGGTCACCTTGGGCCCCACGCTCCCTCTTCCTGATGGTGCCGGGACACAACTTCCACCCCAGGAATGACAGGAATGCTTCTCACCCCGAGGTGAGAGAAGTTTTGTTTTTTTGGAGAGGGGGCTTCTTACCTTCTCCGGAGCGGCCCTCCTCTGTAGCATCGCATTGACCAACATCAAATGGCGCTGTAACGTCATATGATGACGCATTGTCATGGCAACGTGACGTCACATGCCAACGTTACGTCATGAGGCCTCGATGCAGCCGGAGGGCTGCTCTACAAGGTAAGTACCTTTAACTTTTTACAGAAGGGGTCCCACTGTCAGTGTGCAGCCTTGGGCTAAGGCTGGGATACAAATGTTTCAAATAATAATATAAAGAAAAAGGCGCAATAGTCTGTAAGTTTGTTCACAGGTGAAGTTACTTGCTTAAAAGCAGATGTCATGATATGTCAGTTTCAAAGATATCACAGTAAATAGTGCATTTTCATAAAATATTTACACACAATTATAACTAATTTATAGTCAAAATGTATTTATTTCCACAGTTATAGCATTAAGCCTTTGTCCATCAATATAAATGTTCAAAGAAATCCTCTCGGAAATGATTCACATCATTAAGTTGATCTGAAGTTCACAGGAGCTTTGGGAGTTCCCTGGGAGGCTATTAACAGGACCAGGCATAAATATCTTTAATTGAACTTTGATTTTGCTTTTGAAGACATCAATGTTGCGTAATACTTGTAAAATAAAGGTTTGGGTTTATAGCAGCAGAAGAGGAACTGCAATTTTTTTTTATGAGCAAGCAATATTACCCATCCTCTCTAACCACTTTAGTACCAATTATATTAATGAACCAATAAATTTTACCCGCAAAACGTTTTGACTCACTGTTTGCTCATTTATATTTTGAAGTAAAATGGCCAGTGATCATTACTCAAATGTAGGCGTGGGACATACTGGAGTTATTGTTTGCAATCTACAGTACAGCACAGACTAGTTGTTGTTCTCATCTAGCCATTTGCCCAGCTTGCTTTCATGAGACTGATAAAAACTACAGAGTGCCACCTTATTCACTAACCTTTAGATCAGCGGTGCGCAAACTGGGGGGTGGGAGATTGTCTGCAGGGGGCGCGGGGTTTAAAGAGATCACTCATGCATCCCGAAGGCACTTAAATTAAGTGCCGGGGAAGCATCGAAGGCCTCTGTAAACTGCACTTACCTTGCTCCTGGAGTTGCTTGCTCCACTTACCTTGCTCCTGGCAATGTGACGTCATGACGCCGACACCGGCGCCAACGTAAGAGGGGGGCACGAAGAGAGGGGAAGAGCCAGCATGGGGGCGCAAGGAAAAAAGATTGTGCTCCTCTGCTTTAGATGAGTAGTAAGGTTGCAATAGTTATATTCCCCACTCCAGATGCCATCAACTTGCTATCATTCTAGTTCAGGCAAATTGAGTTTGAATGAATAGATGAGCAATACACACAATTCTGCTGCCTAAACCAGGGATTCTCAACTTCAGTCCTCAAGGTCCCCTCAACAGGTCACGTTTTAAGGATATCACTGCTTTAGCACAGATGGCTCAATAAGAGGCTAACTGTTTGAGCCACCTGTGCTGAAGCAGGGACTGATTGACCCACTTGTGCTGAGGCAGGGATATCCACATTTTTTTGCTGTTGGGGGTCTTGAGGACTGGAGGTGAGAACCCCTGGCCTAGACTATTTTGGGAAATGTCAAAAAAATGAGGCGCAGTAATGATATTTGATACATATTTTGCAATCTGACAGGTAATGTCTAAGCGTTAACAAAATCAGCCTCTTCATATACAGTAGCTCTTTTTACTTGGCAATAATAATTACGCTTTAAAATGCAAATACACAGATTAGCAGTCTGTATCCTGCTCAATGAGAAGTTGCTGATGCAGCACAGAACGTTGAAATTAGATTCTGCAGTAGGCACTTCTCTGTACAGATCCACCTCAAGACCATTAACTGCCAATGCTGTCATGAATTGCTTACAGGAAACTGGCCAAGGCTATTATTGATGGTTTGGCATAGTCGTAAAATGCATTTCATGACCATGATCTATTAACTCCTAAGCTAAAAGTGATTTTTGAAGTCTAAATCTTAAAAGGATTTAATTTAACGAAATCAGTTAACTCTAAATAGGAGTTAGTTGCCATTTTTGTGTAAGCTATCTGTTGATTGCAATGGTACTCATTACTAATAATTAGTATAAGGCTACGCTTATAGTGACGGCGACGTCAGGCTGCGGTCGCTGGAAAAATGAAATAGAGATGACTTCCAGCGATCGCGACCAAGCCGTCGTGTCGCGCTTACTATAAGCACACGCGACTGCGGCAATGCATTTGTTTTGACTCAACGTCTCTGTCGCCAGCACAATAAGCGCTGCCTAAGGCTGCGTCCCCGCTGGCGCTGACAGCGCTCATGCTTGAGAGCGGTGACATCACCAACTCTTAAAGCATGAGCGCCTGGTGTCCTGTCTAATTTTGCAAGCGGGAGCGGGGGGCATAGATCGGTGCTATTTGTGTGTGTTTGTGTGTGTGTGTGTGCATGTATGGCTGTGTGTGTGTGTGGCTGTTTTCTGTGTGTGTCAATCTAAAAAATGTTGTCTCTCCAAGCGCCGAGCGTACGGGCCTGTGCCGCGTTAGTGGGCTGATTCACACTCACAGAAGAGAACGCGTCAAGCTCTGAGCACTAAGTGTGCACAGCGCCAGTGGGGATGCAGTCTAAGGCCTCGGCCAGGGTGGCGCTGGGTGGGCACGCTCACGCTGGCCGCGATGAAACACATTGAGGCAATGTGTGTGGCCAGTGTGAGCAAGCGCCTGCACCCGCTCGGTGCTTAGCTGCTTGCAGAGCAAGCAAATTTGAATTTGCCGCTCACAATGCCCAATGAGGGTGAACCAGCTCCGTGACGTCGTGGCCGTGCCCCCAGGTGAGTGCGCACCTAGCCGGCCACAAATCGCCCGGCTGAGCAGGGTGTAGCGCACGAGCGCCAGCGCACCCGCTCCTTGCCTAGCCACAGCCCAAGAGAAGCATCAGGCACCACTGTTAAATCCTCTCTTTCAATTTATTTCATAACTAATGTTTTGGACCCACATTAAATAATAGTTTATTTTTCTGCACATTAAAAAAAAGGCCTCTGCTAGGTCAAACCATACAGTATGTGAATATGCAATACATTGAAAGAAAGCAAATCAAGTGGTGCTTTGTGCTTCTCTTACACACAAGTTTCTTCTGGGTATTCACATGTTCCCTCCTTTTGGAGCACTTACAACACTTGAGTAAACTTAAAAGTTTATTTTTGACAAAATGCCACCTACAGTTATAATCATTACTAAGGACACATTTGTGAAAATAATGGATATCAATGTAAAATAATATTTACAATGATTTCTGGAAATCATTCCGATTTTGTTTGCATAACAGAATAACACATTTTGGAGCCATATTGTCCCTACAGAAGATTTTGATGTGATACAGATGAAACTCCCATTAACGTGAAATAACGCACAAAAGAATGTGGGTAATATCGTATGTGTTACGGAGATAATGAGCACTTTACCATTTTTTTTCAGTTATGCTTGCAGAACGACCGTTAACACATCACATTACGTTAACAGGAGCTCTAACATCTGCTACATCTGTATTTAACCATAATAATTACATTCTATGCCCTTTTTACAACACAGATATGACAAAAAGACTACCCTATACTTTTTAATTGTCTGAATTCACAAGTTAGCCATTTGAATTCTTCCAGAAAGCATAATCACAAGCAATGATAATTAAACATCAATTAACTGATCTTTAACTCAAGTCACTATTTTAAAACCATATTTTTCCCTGAGCTACAGAGCATGTATGGGTGGATGGGTGTCTTTCCTGCAATTACAGTAAGAAATTTGCCTGCAACAATTTGAAAGTCCGGTGTGTAAAATTCTTCCAAATATAGTCAATTTCAACATCTGTGTCATTTGCAGAAGGTTACGTAAAACAAAGGAAGGAAACATAGTGCCTGAATACATAGCGCTGTTGTGTGCATATGCAGTGAATGGTTCATACACTACAACCACGTATAAGCACATAAGGTGATGAAAATGGTCACTGAACTTGCATAATAAATATTTTTTTTTTATCACATTAAAATATGACAAATGTACTGTATGACACTTTTTTTTTGTCCTGTCAAGGAAATGTTTTTGTTTTTAGGATACACAATTTCTAGGTGTTGCATTAGTCACAGTTTCCAGTAGAACCAAATCGTAATAAACAGTGACACGTTTCAAAGGTTAAAAGTAGGTAATTGATGCCTTTAAATACAAAGGAAATATCCAAAAATACAAAAAGTATGATCGAGCACTCAAAAGTTAAAATAAAAAAAAACTCACTTGACACCAATCTTTGCGCCACCGACATTTTCACAAAAGCTAATTAGTGCAGATGACTCCCCTAATTATGCATCAGATCCTTTCCCCCCTTAGCCGATGCATGGCTGTTTCAAGTGTTATGGTCGTGTGATCTATTAGTCTCATTCAGAATGAGATTTGTTTCACATTCGTGCACGCATCACCTGTGATTCCTCTTCTGTGGCCTATGTACTAAAATGCCCCAGAGGCCATCTTTAGATTGGGAAAACTAATAGACCACTTACAAAATGCTTTTTGGAGCATAAATAAAGAGTTTCTGAGGGGGAAGACCCCACAACTTTAGTACAACAGTCTCTTTAAAACACAACGCTTCAGCTATGCGAATTACTGGATTCTTACCATTTATTTATAACGCGCAAACATATTTCGTAGCGCTGTACAATAGGCTGGGAGGAAGAAAAAACAATAAGTAACAAACATATATTGTTACAGTAGGTTGTTACAGTAGGTAAGGAGGGCCCTGCCCTAAGCAGCTTACATTCTATAAGGAATGGTCAGTGGAAACATAAGGTAACAGGGGGGTACATATGGTACAGGGGGATGAGAAGGTTGTTGTGTTTCTGATAGCTGCGTATTAATTGAAGGAGTGGGATTATTCAAAGGTAGAGCAGTGAGTGCAGGATGTGTGAAGATGGAAATGCTTCGATATGCATCTGAAATACTTTACCCAACCTATAATCGAGCACCTGTAACAGCAGTGAACGTCAGAAAACGGTGACATCCTTTGATTTCTTTTATATATAATACTTTTAGGTGTTCTTTTATGTATATTTCCTGTCGATACTTATTACTGGGATCTGTTTTAGTTGTACATCTCGTAAATGTTCACTGCTTTCTGTGGATTTTATTGCATATCTGTTATTGTTTATCATTGCTAGGGAACGGGACCTGCTTTGTTGGGGGCGCTTGGCGTGGTTGGCTCTGCTCTATCCCAGTGCACCATTGTAGCCGGCTGGCTTGGCTTCATACTCGCGCCAAAGTGACATGATCTTTGGGGCCTCATGTGTGTGGTGGACATGGAGATGTGGCTTGGTGCGCTTTCCTCCGTCGCCCACGTCACGATCCCTATGGTACACCGGGTCCCGTTTGCTGGTATGATTGATAAGGGTATAAATTAGGGTTATTTTGTATTCTGTGCCCAGCCTTTAAAATTGTTATTGTACTTTAAATAGAAAGAGGCAAGTTATTTTTGAAGGCTTAGGGTTGGTTCTACTGCATTATCTTACTTCCAGACTTTCAAAACCAACTAAAAAACTGCTTGTACAGTACCTGTCTGGTTTGGTTTAAAAAAAAAGTATACATTACATGGTTTAAACCAATTATTTAAGGTGAATATTTACCTTTAAATTGAATGTTGGGCTCAGGCATACCAAAACTAGTGGAAGGCGAATGTGTCAAAATTCGGGCCGCCAACTCTTCTATTTCCAACTTTTCTATTCCAACTTTTCTATTTCTTAGCAACCAACCTCGCACTGATGAGACCCAAAAGGTCGAAACAGCTATCTGTGAGTAGGTTTACTGGCTATGCACATTGTAAACCCAGACTGTGTTGAAAAGCTGTGAAATGCGGCATACATAAGCTCATAGGGGTCCATGTCAAAATAGATGTGAAGTAAAGCATGACACACTGTGCTTATTTGCATGTCATTACCCAGAATCCCTCGCTGCAGTGGAAGCGATAATGGGGAAAGAGAGGGTTGCAAACCTGTCTAAGATGCAAATGCACCACAAGTGGTATTTTTATTCACTATTTCTTTTCAAACCGCAAAGATTTCCTTGAACCTTTTTGTTATTCAAAAACCATGCAAATGATTCAAATCCGCCTACGCCCATATTTTGCCATTGACATTTTTTTTTAAAAAGATTATTTCACTTTAGCTTTCAGTTTTTACATTATCAAATTTTGTTTACAAAAAATATAGAGGCAACTTTTTAAGGACTTGGACGAATTGGCGTAAAGAGAATTGTGAAGAAACGCTACACAGTACATTAGAAATCCGGCAAAAGGTTTGCTTAACTCTAACCATAAAAAGAAGTTTTTATTTTTCATTTTATTTAAATTGATAAAAGGTTATGGGAGGTGAGAAAGTATGCAAAAAGAAACAAGGAAACAAGGAGTTCCAAGTATAGAGGGATAAGGCAAGAGAGTTATAGAAGGGGAGGTAGGGTCAAGGGTGTTATTTTTGGGGATAGGTCGGACAATGGTATGCTTAAAAAGAGATGGAAACGTGCCAGAAAAAAGAGTTGAATTAAAGATATGAGTGAGGCTGGGGCCCTTTCTCTGTAACTATCAAAAAAGAGTTAAAGGTAGAAGGAGAATTAGGAAGGTGTTGTGTACGGTGGTGAAATTAGATTTTTATTCGGTCACAAACCTTGCAAGCCTTCCTCCCCCCCCCCCCCCACCTACTTGTTCACAACTCCTCGCTCCCAATCCCCTTTATTCCCCCCCCCCCCCGGCTGTCTTGCGCTTTCCCCCTCACTATACCCCCTCTCTTCACTCTTCCACTCCCTCACCTGCCCCCTCTCGCTCCCTCACCTGCCCCGCTCTTATGTACAGCGCTCTCCTCACACACTGTCCCCCCCTCTCCGTATCACTCAATGACTCCTCTCTCACTCAATACTCCCTCCCCACACAGAATCCCCTCTCCCACATACACAATTACATATGATCCCCCCGATACCCATACAATTCCCCTCCACAATAACACTCCAAGCAATAAACACACTAATACCCCCCACAATATAATACCCCACACAATACAACACCCCCACAAAATGTACACAATATAATGCCCCCTAAAACACACAATATACACATTATCCCCCTCCCCCAACAAAATACAAACAATACACACAGACACACAATTACCTTGGGGAAGTTGGGCCCAGCATCCGGTGCGTACCAGCGGGAATGAAAACCCGCAGCGGCTGGGTAGAACTCACTGTCTGCACCTCCCTCTGTTTCCCCAAATCTCCCCATACACAGCTGGCTCTGGTCAGTGATGTAGGATGCCCTAAAATGGGCAGAACAATATATGGGCATCCACGTCACTGACTGGAGCTGGCTCTGTTGGGGATATACGCGGAGATGCAGGAAAAGGAAGGAGGTGCAGAGTCGCAGGAAGATGCAGGGAAACCGAGGGAGATGTGGAGATAGACGCAGGGAATTGAAGGGAGGCGCGGAGAGAGACCCTCAGACATCAAGGAGATGGAGAGAGAGGCCGGGAGATTTATATCCCCTCTAAGTCATATTGGTATGCAGTACTGGCACTTATTGCTTTACCGGTACTGCGTATAGGATCGGATCGTCCTACTTTCACCACTGGTGTGTAAGGGATGGTGGGGATTTCTCTGCAGATTGCTTCCACATTGCCCTTTAAATTAATAGGACATTCTTGTGGTGTAGTGTAAGACTGAAGACGGGAGTCAAAGACAGAGAAGAGGTGGTGTGGGCTAGATTTGTGCCTGTCTATTTCAGAAATAAAACAGTTCTGTTTGGCAAGAAAAAGAGAAGAGTTAAAGCATGTTGAGAGGAATTTGTAAGGTGTGTGACTTACTCCAGAGACATTTCAGCAGAAAAGTATTAATTTATATTTATTTTGGAGCCATGGAGCTTATTGCCTTAAACACATTTATCAGAAAAACAGCACAAAACAGCCATGCTTAAGATCTAAAACATTTTTTTTTGTACATAATTTAAGATTCTTTGAAAGTTTTAATTGCTACCTTTTTTAAGAACTACCAAAGTGTATTTATTTGATAAAAAAAAGTAATATCGGAAAACCCCAAGACACACTGAAGAAGGAATATTAGGAATGTAAAGATTATTGGGTCATCTTTACAAACTATTTCTTTAAGGAAAATGGGTTCTATAGCAGCAACAAGCCATGAAGTTTTAGTAGCCAACGTCTCAATTGCAGATTCATATCTTATTTATCTTTTAATTGATGTTTGAGCACATTCCCATGTCTTAGACAGGTCTGCAACCAGGGCTTTCACCATTATCACCTACTGTAGCATAAAGTGCTTCCACTGCAGCACGAGATTCTGGGAAATGACATACAAATGAGCACACTGTGTAACCTTTTGTCTGAAAACCAGGGTTGCAGACCTGTCTAAGACAGTGATCTTTTTATTTGCTATATGGTGAAGGTTTCTTGTCGACTTTTTCACCCACCATAACTTAAAATGTTTATGATATATATATATATTTTTTTTTACAAACAATACAACTGTGTAAAGCAGGATATCCTCAATTACCCAACAGAAAAGGAAGGCGATTCAGTGCTATAATAAGAGATCAAAAGGCAATCCTATTAAAATGATTTGAGGACCTCACAAAGTTTTAATGGTTAGGCTATGCTGTTTTTTTTTTGTTGCAAACCTTTCAGCAATCCAGTTAGCATGGAATTTAGTAATCACAGCCAATTTTCATTGTGTTTTACTTCTTCAGCGAACATGCACATAGTAACATTATAAACCCTAATTTCTGTTTATATAAAAGCAATCCATTTAAAAGCCTGTAACCTGATCACAAAACAAGCCTAACACAGTGATTACAAAGAAGGAAGTCATCCAATACATGAGGGGTTCAATTAAACCAGGGATCGTCCGAGGAATTGTTTTTGTCAAATTAATCATATTCCTACATCATGAAAATTGGTATTTTGTTTTTACATATTGCCGAGTTTTTCCCCCCAAATAGCATATTGGCTAATTGCTAAAGAATGTAAATTGATGCATGCTGTTAGATATATATATATATATATATATATATATATATATTTATATAAAAAAAAATATATATATATACTGTATATATTGTATTGTATGTCTTTATTTATGTAGCGCTTCACAGTAGTAATACATGTGGTAATCAAATAAATAACAGAGCATGGGAATAAGTGTTTTAGACATAAAAGTAACATTAAGGAAGAGGAGTCCCTGCCCCGAGGAGCTTACAGTCTAATTGGTAGGTAGGGAGAACGTACAGAGACAGAAGGAGGGAGTTCTGGTAAGTGCATCTGCAGGGGGCCAAACTTTATGTATCATGTGTTCAGAATATCCACAGTGCTATTCATATGCATCTTTAAGCAAGTGTGTCTTAAGGTGGGTCTTAAAGGTGGATAGAGAGGGTGCTAGTCGGGTGCTGAGGGGAAGGGCATTCCAGAGGTGTGGGGCAGTCACTGAAAAAGGTTTAAGGAGGGAGAGGGCTTTAGATAAAAAGAGGGTAGAAAGAAGACATCCATGAGAAGAACGCAAGAGTCTGGATGGTGCATAACGAGAAATTAGGGCTGAGATGTAAGGAGGGGCAGAAGAGTGTAAAGCTTTAAAAGTGAGGAGAAGAATGGAGTGTGAGATGCGGGATTTGATCGGAAGCCAGGAGAGGGATTTCATGAGGGGAGATGCTGAGACAGATCTAGGAAAGAGTAGCGTGACTCTGGCAGCAGCGTTTAGGATAGATTGTAGGGGAGACAGGTGAGAGGCAGGAAGGCCGGACAGCAGGAGGTTACAGTAATCAAGACGGGAGAATGAGGGCCTGAGTCAGAGTTTTAGCAGTCGAGCAACAGAGGAAAGGGCGTATCTTTGTTATATTGCGGAGGAAAAAGCGACAGGTTTTAGAAATGTTTTGAATTTGAGGGGCGAATGTGAGAGAGGAGTCGAGTGTGACCCCTAGGCAGCGTGCTTGGGCTACTGGTTGAATGATCGTAGTTCCAACAGTAATGTGGAAGTAGGTAGTAGGGCCAGGTTTGGGAGGAAGTATGAGGAGCTCTGTTTTAGCCATGTTGAGTTTAAGGCGGCGGAGGGCCATCCAGGATGATATAGCAGAGAGACATTCAGAAACTTTGGTTTGTACAGCAGGTGTAAGGTCGGGTGTTGAAAAGTATATTTGTGTGTCGTCAGCATAGAGGTGATAATTAAACCCAAAAGATGTTATTAGGTCACCTAGAGAGAGTGTGTACAGAGAAAAGAGAAGAGGTCCCAGGACAGAGCCCTGGGGTACCCCCACGGAGAGATCAATAGAGGAGGAGGAGGTGTTAGCAGAAGAGACACTGAAAGTACGATGGGAGAGGTAGGATGAGATCCAGGATAGAGCTTTGTTCCGAATACCAAGAGTATGGAGAATGTGAAAAAGAAGAGGGTGGTCCACAGTGTCAAATGCTGCAGAGAGGTCAAGTAATATGAGCAGAGTGTAATGACCTCTGTCTTTGGCAGCATGGAGGTCGTCAGTTATTTTAGTTAGGGCTGTTTCCGTAGAGTGAGCAGTGCGGAAGCCAGATTGTAGAGGGTCTAGGAGAGAATAGGTGTTGAGAAAATGGAGCAAGCGAGAGAATACAAGACGTTCAAAGAGTTTAGAGGCAAAAGGCAGGAGGGAGACAGGTCGATAGTTAGAAAGACAGGTAGGGTCAAGCTTGCTGTTTTTGAGTAATGGTATGGCTGTTGCATATTTGAAGGAGGATGGAAAGGTTCCAGAGCAGAGGGAGGAGTTAAAAATGTGTGTGAGTGTAGGGATTATAGTAGGAGCAAGAGGTTTTAGGAGATGGGAGGGAATGGGGTCAAGAGGGCAAGTGGTAGAGGGAGAAGAGGCGATCGACAGCGACACATCCTCCTCTGAGACCGTGGCAAAAGAGTCAAGGAAGGCAGGAGTAGAGTTAGGAAGAGGTGTAGGATGGGAGGAAGAGACAGAGGGGATGTATAGACAGACGGCGCAGAGATAAGCAATACAGAAAATATGAGTACTAATGTATAAATAAAGCTGATAAAGTCCTGTTTTTGAAAATATATCCCAATGAAGTGTGAGCCTGTGAATAACAGAAAGAGACACATATGGTCAAGTATTGATAAAAAAAAAGGGTGTATTGCGCAACAGATGCAGGCTACTTACGGTGTAGCAAAATGGCAGTGTGGGTATTTGCCTCCACACGGGCAATCAGACGAGTATTTGTCTGATTGCCCATGTGGTGGCAAACACCCACACTATTATTCACAGGATCGCACTTCATTGGGATATATTTTCAAAACCAGGACTTTATCAGCTTTATTTGTACATTAGTACTCATATTTTCTGTAATATGTATCTCTGCGCCACCTGTCTATATTTGTCTATGTTCTATATTTTGATCTTTGTGTGGGGTCTGAGACATTGCGACCAGATTGAGAACGTCACAATACATGAACAACCAAACAAAGCATATAAACGCACAGAATTACCAAAACGGACACACAAATCCCCAAAAATGTCTATTATAAAGACAAAATGTCATTAATTATCTATGCAGATAGTGTCAAAAGACATCCCATTTGCATTCATTCTCGAAACAAAATATCTAGCTGACACGATTTGTCTAACCATCATGAGGGATAAGATGTTGAGGTTTAGCTAGCGAGGGTGTGAGGGAAGAGTATGGAGGAGGAAGTGGGATAAAGAGTACACTATAGTAATCTCCCTGTCTCTTTATGTAACCCTAATATAGTTGATCCCTTCAATTCGTGGTGAGAGGACCCAGGCCCATCAACAGCAGGCTACAGCCGGTACTGTTATCCTAAGCCAGATGGGTTTCGGGTCCGGTCCCCTGACATTAAGGCAGTTATTTGCAGTGGGCCCGCTACAGAAAGTGTCCAATCTGAACCCACCTGTGGGACTTGTGAACTGCAGCCCACTGAGGAAAATCACATCTTCCCACGTCTCCTGCTCCTCTCAGGCTGTTGACAAATCGGTCAGTGTGGGGTCATAGAGCATGCAGGAGATACAGAAACTGATGAAGGTGAGAGGGAGAGATGGTGGAAAGACAAATAAAGGGAAGAAGAAAAAAGAAAGGAAGAGAGAAAGATTAACGAAAAATTGTGGAAGGTGAAAGAAAAAGAGAAATACAGGAGGGAAAACAGTGAAAGGTATAGGAGAAAAAGAGACTTACACGAGAGGGGGGGGGGGGGGAAGAGACCTGTAATTGGAATAAAAAAAAGAAAAGAAAAAAGTAATGATGGAAAAAAAGAATGATAAAGATGAGAAGGAAGAAGAAAACAAGAAAAATAAATTATGTGGCATGAAGGCTGGTAGAGAAGCATGGAAATTAAAGAGAGAATGGCATGAAGGGGAAAAGAAGCGACACACGAGGGCAGAAAAAAATACAGAGAAATACGTGAGAAAAATAAAAAGATGAGGGCAGAAGAGATGGACAACGGCCTTGGAGGAAGAGATGGAGAACGGCCCTGGAGGAAGAGATGGAGAACGGCCCTGGAGGAAGAGATGGAGAACGGCAGTGAAGGAAGATATGGAGAATGGCAGTGAAGGAAGAGATGGAGAATGGCAGTGATGGAAGAGATGGAGAATGGCAGTGAAGGAAGAGATGGAGAATGGCAGTGAAGGAAGAGATGGAGAATGGCAGTGAAGGAAGAGATGGAGAATGGCAGTGCAGGAAGAGATGGAGAATGGCAGTGATGGAAGACATCGAGAATGGCAGTGAAGGAAGAGATGGAGAATGGCAGTGAAGGAAGAGATGGAGAATGGCAGTGAAGGAAGAGATGGAGAATGGCAGTGATGGAAGAGATGGAGAATGGCAGTGGAGGAAGAGATGGAAAATAGCAGTGAAGGAAGAGATGGAGAATGGCAGTGAAGGAAGAGATGGAGAATGGCAGTGAAGGAAGAGATGGAGAATGGCAGTGGAGGAAGAGATGGAGAATGGCAGTGAAGGAAGAGATGGAGAATGGCAGTGAAGGAAGAGATGGAGAATGGCAGTGATGGAAGAGATGGAGAATGGCAGTGAAGGAAGAGATGGAGAATGGCAGTGATGGAAGAGATGGAGAATGGCAGTGGAGGAAGAGATGGAGAATGGCAGTGAAGGAAGAGATGGAGAATGGCAGTGAAGGAAGAGATGGAGAATGGCAGTGAAGGAAGAGATGGAGAATAGCAGTGAAGGAAGAGATGGAGAATGGCAGTGAAGGAAGAGATGGAGAATGGCAGTGAAGGAAGAGATGGAGAATGGCAGTGGAGGAAGAGATGGAGAATGGCAGTGAAGGAAGAGATGGAGAATCGCAGTGGAGGAAGAAATGGAGAATGGCAGTGAAGGAAGAGATGGAGAATGGCAGTGGAGGAAGAGATGGAGAATGGCAGTGAAGGAAGAGATGGAGAATGGCAGTGAAGGAAGAGATGGAGAATGGCAGTGGAGGAAGAGATGGAGAATGGCAGTGAAGGAAGAGATGGAGAATGGCAGTGAAGGAAGAGATGGAGAATGGCAGTGATGGAAGAGATGGAGAATGGCAGTGAAGGAAGAGATGGAGAATGGCAGTGATGGAAGAGATGGAGAATGGCAGTGGAGGAAGAGATGGAGAATGGCAGTGAAGGAAGAGATGGAGAATGGCAGTGAAGGAAGAGATGGAGAATGGCAGTGAAGGAAGAGATGGAGAATAGCAGTGAAGGAAGAGATGGAGAATGGCAGTGAAGGAAGAGATGGAGAATGGCAGTGAAGGAAGAGATGGAGAATGGCAGTGGAGGAAGAGATGGAGAATGGCAGTGAAGGAAGAGATGGAGAATCGCAGTGGAGGAAGAGATGGAGAATGGCAGTGAAGGAAGAGATGGAGAATGGCAGTGGAGGAAGAGATGGAGAATGGCAGTGAAGGAAGAGATGGAGAATGGCAGTGAAGGAAGAGATGGAGAATGGCAGTGAAGGAAGAGATGGAGAATGGCAGTGAAGGAAGAGATGGAGAATGGCAGTGAAGGAAGAGATGGAGAATGGCAGTGAAGGAAGAGATGGAGAATGGCAGTGGAGGAAGAGATGGAGAATGGCAGTGAAGGAAGAGATGGAGAATGGCAGTGAAGGAAGAGATGGAGAATGGCACTGGAGGAAGGGAGTCACATTAGGGAATAAGAAGAAAAATACATGAGGGGCGAACCGTGACAAAAGAAAATGACATGAAGGGTTAAGAAGAAAGACAGAGAGAAAAGAAGATAGAGAAACATACTGGAGCGAAGAGAGAGACAAAAGTTAAAGTGACAGACATGAAGGGAAAAAGAAGAGAGACATCAGGGGGAAAGAGACAGGTGCATAAAGAGAGAGAATGGCATAAATAAGAAAAGGAGAGAGAGAAATGATGGGAGCAAATAAAGAAATATTTGGAAGGAATAGAGATATTGGGTGTCATACCCCATATGGTGCGCTGCGTGAACAAATACAACAACAGGGTTAATTTTCATTTAAAAAATACCTATTTTAGGAATATTGTGGGGGTAACCTGGCGCCTGCCTTAATGGGCCAATAAAACAATGAAACATGAATATGTTTATAAATTAAGTGCTATTGTACAGATTTTACCTGATCTGGCCATGGTATCCTCAAAGGGGGCATCTGTGACGTTGAGGGGATAACCAGGCTCAATAAAAAAAGGTTAAGCCCGTTTGGTTACCTCTGATCCTTGTATTGGGGTTTCGGGAGTGCCCGCTCTTGAGCCCAGTGATTGTCTATGCATTGTAAGTAATTATGCGACAATAAATAATGTGTTTTTACCTTTCCAGTAGTGCCAGCAAGCAGAGATTGCTGGGCTATGAGTTTCAAGGGGGGTTTAACGGAGAAAGTGTCGTCAGAATGTGTCTAGCTAGTCGGGGTCCAGGGTTGCTGGATACCACAAAAATGTACCCGGGAATCAGGTCGGAATACTGGATACATTGCTCCAGCAAAATCTCCCCTTGAAAACGCTTGTGCAACTCACCACTAGGATTCCCTGCTTCAGCACAGACTAGAAAGGTAAATGGGGCATAAGGATGTGAGGTATCCCTGGAATGGTAAAGGGGTACATAGGTTAAGGGAGGATGACCAGTTTATGCCCTGGTCACCCAGAACTTGGAATAGGGGTTCTGAGGGTGCTTCAACCATACATAAGGTTGTGAGGATTTTTAAAGTCTAAGTCTAGAATAAATGTGTGGGGAATATGGCTAGTAGGAATAAAAGTGGAACTTCTTATTCTATTCCCCATAACCATAAGACTTAGGAAAGTATAAATGTATGTTTTTATTGTGTTTTATGTGTTTAAAGTATATACAGTATATGCTTGTACACAGTATTATGAGCTGGGTCTTTCTGGACCGATGTTCTGGGTGACTCACTAGGCTACCAGCTTGGTGCCACTGTGTCTACCCAGACATCGGATATGAAAGCCTCGAAGGATGCCAGAGGTGTGAAGAGCATTTGGGCAGGAGGTTTAAACTTGAGCACCCATGTCCTGAGATGAATGGAAGTCTTCGGACTACCATTTGCCTTTCCTAGACCATGAGGAGCCTAAACCAGCGGGTGGCTTCTGCAAACCAAGTGGCTGAGGTGCCAAGTTAGCACATGCCCTTGGTAGATGCAGAAGATCAGCTGGACTACTCAAAAGCCTTGCACTATCTACTGAATGTTGGTGGAGAACTCTAAAAACAAGCACACCAACCACTTCTCACTCTAATGGCAAACACCACAAATTTACAACTTGCAAACAACTACCCAAATTTCTACTCATACTATTACTCTCTTTAGCAGGTGATATTGAACCTAACCCAGGTCCTCCCATTTCAACTCTGTCCCATGCCCCTGAGAATTCCACCTTTAAATTCCAAAAAGGGCTGTCGCCCATATAAATATCCGGAGCCTGCTGCCCAAACTGGACGAACTAAGGGCATGGTGCCTTATGCATAAACCCAAAGCCATCATTCTTACAGAAACATGGGTAACCCTTAAAACCCCTGATGCAAATATCGCCATTCAGGGATACTTCATTTTTAGGAGAGATAGGTCAAAGAGAGGAGGAGGGGTGTTATTTTATATTGCAGACACATTACAATTTACACTGTTAAATTGCCCCCCAAGCCCACCCTCTTTTGAAATTCTAGTAGGCAAAATCTGCCTCCCCTTTTCTAAGCCCATCTTGCTCGCTGGCGTCTACCGCCCCCCTAAAGCCCCTCTACAATCCCTGACTGATATCACCCAGTTTCTTGGCTCCATTTCCTCTCTGAATGAGAAGAGTGAGCTGCTAGTTCTTGGGGATTTCAACTTCAATTGGCTTGACCCTAAAAACCACAAAATCCAGATACAACTCAAGTCACTTAACCTATCACAACTAATTTCCCAACCCACACGGACAAACCTGAAATCGCATAACCATTCCTTGCTAGACTGGATTCTCTCCTCAAACCCCAGCAGAATACAATCCTCTGGCATCCTTCCTGATATTTTCAGTGACCATGCAATAGTGTACTGTGTAAGGCTGCGAACACGCTGGGGCCGGCGGGGTGCGTGGTCGCGTACCACCAGACCCTTGTCTGAAAGGTCCCTGCCCCCGCTGCCTCCTTCCGGCAGGGCTGACTACGTACTGTGACGCGTCAGCCGGCCGATGCTGCAAGAACCTAGTGATTTTCGGCGTTGACGCGTCACGTGGTACGCGAATCAGCCAATGGGGAGGAGGGGAGGGAAGGAGCTAGATGTGAGGCGCCTTGGGCGGGGAGCAGGGAAGGAGCTGCGGGTTAAAGTATGTGTGCATGTATGTATGTATGTGTGTATGTATGTGTGTGTGTATGTGTATATGTATATATTTGTGTGTGTGTGTATATGTGTGGGGGGGTGGACGGCACCACGATAAGTTCCCGCCCCCCTCTCTCCCACTCCCGCCCCCCTCCCACTCCCTACAGACCGCATATCGCGGTCTGTGTCTGTCAGCGCCCCGCCTGTCTGCCGTGCGGGCGCGCTGACTGAGGGAGCGGGGCCTTAGCCTAAGGAAAATTAAACCGCCCCATTCAAGCCCTAAAGTTCTCCTCACTGAACATTTAAAAACTTTAACCCACAACAGTTTCTGGATGACCTTACCAACTGCCCATGGCACAGAATCGATTTAATTCCCGACCCTGATTCTGCGCTCGACTATTTCCAATCCGAGTTCTTAAAACTCTGCGATACCCATGCTACACTATGCAAAATAAGGGTACGGGGGGCCCACCTTCCATGGGTTACAACTGACCTTATTGCACTCTACCAGCTCAGGGATACCTTGTGGAAAAGCTACAAAGTAACTGGCACTACCAAGGATCTCAATCACTACAGATGCCTGCGGAACATGTGCACAAGGCAAACAAGGTACGCAAAAGCACAATATTACTCTGATAATATCCTCCAGAATACATCTAACCCAGCTAACTTCTGGAAGGTTATCAACAATATATTCCAGCCTCCTAACCATCAACAACCAAGTAATATCACTAAGGGGGATATTACATTGCAAATGCATTCAATGATTACTTTGTGGGGTGTGCCACTAACTTATTAGCGAAACGCAGCCCAAACCACAAACCTGAATCTCATCCTGGGAGTACCCACATAGCCCCACCCCCTCCCAACACTGCCCACAATTTTCAATTTGGCCCAGTATCTGAAGAGGAGATTACACAAGCGCTCCTCAAACTAAAACTAAGCAGCCAATGCTGACCTGACTTACTACAATCTAGGTTCCTACGACTTGGTGCCCCAGCCATTGCCAAACCAATTGCTTCCGTAGTCAACTCTATCCTGTCTGCAGGCCATATCCCTAAGACCTGGAAAACTGCAAGAGTTGTCCCAATCTTCAAAAGTGGGGACAAAAACACTGTCTCAAACTACAGGCCAATCTCACTTCTCCCAATTCTATCCAAAGTTATGGAAAAATGTGTCCACTCCCAATTAAGCGATTTCTACACCATGACAAATTTCCCTAGCCAATTCCAGTCTGGGTTTCGTCCCAAACACTCCACCGTAACTACCCTGCTAAAAGTTTGCAATGAAATCCAGTGTGGAATGGAACGGGGACAACTCACTGGTGCAGTATTCCTAGATTTTGCAAAGGCTTTTGATACAGTTGATCATGCTATCCAAACTCCAGAGCTCTGGAATAGGGAAGCATGCTTTAAACTGGTTTCAGTCCTACCTATCAGGAAGATCACAACATGTGTACATCTCAGGCTCTAACTCCAACCCCCTGGATATCACCTGTGGTGTCCCGCAAGGCTCTGTTCTGGGGCCCCTGCTCTTCTCAGTGTTCATTAATGATCTTCCCACAGCTTGTAAGGAAGCTTCAATACACATGTATGCAGATGACACAATCCTATATACACAGCCATAGCCTCTCTGACCTTCAACACATACTTCAGTCTGACTTTTTGAGACTCGAAAACTGGATTTCCCAAAACAAACTGTTTTTAAACACTGACAAGACTGTAACAGTGGTATTTGGGACCAAGACTAAATTTTTAAAGCTTCCAGCGACTGAGCTCCTGATTAGAACCAACGCTAACACCACTCTAACCCCTGTCACTAGTTTTAAATACCTGGGCTTATGGTTTGACTTCCACTTAACATTCGGAATGCACATTGATACCCTGACAACCAAGACCTATGCCAAACTAGGGGTACTTTAAAGAAACAAATCCTTCCTAAGTCTCCTGGTCAGAAAGCGTACTGTATTGCACAGCAGATGCTAATGCCAATTATTGACTATGGAGACATAGTATATGGCTCGGCACCTCAAACCCATCTTAGTAAACTTGACACCCTCTACAATTCAATTTGTCGTTTTGTTCTCCAATGAAACTACAACACACATCACTGCGAAATGCTCAAAGAACTAGATTGGTCATCACTAGAGTCTAGGCGCAAAGTTCACCTTTCCTGTCTTGCCTTTAAATTCTTTATGGGCAAGCTACCCAGCTACTTGAACAAGCTCCTCACCCCTACCACATGCAGACCTATCATCTGAGATCAGACTCCAAAAGACTGTTCATGGTCCCAAGGCTCAACAAAGTATCCGACCGTTCCTCCTTCTCTTACCTTGCACCCCAAAACTGGAACAACCTACCAGAGACTCTCACATCCAACACCAGTTTAAGTTCTTTCAAATCTAAGGCTGTTTCACATTTTAATCTGGTCTGTAACTGTTTCATATGCCCATAATATATATTTTCTTTAACTGTGCATGCAATGTCTTGTATATAATGTATACCCTGTTCATTTATGTAACTGCATTTGTAACCATGTATTATTTGTCTTAATTCTGTGCCCAGGACATACTTGAAAACGAGAGGTAACTCTCAATGTATTACTTCCTGGTAAAATATTTTATAAATAAAATAAATAAATATCAGTATTGCCTGCCCAACCCCCCCCCCCCCTTACACCTGCATGTGGAGGGAGATTGCTCCTCAGGAACACACCGGGTTGCCTATGTGATGTCTGGGTTGCAGGAAAATAGGGATGATCACTTAATCTGTCACTGTGCGGCAGCAATTTACCCATGGATTGAGGAATTTAGGTGCTACAGTTATCTTGGTGCTCCACAGTGTGGTGGGTCTGGAAGAAATCATTCCTGGGCAGACCCTGCATTTGGGGGGGTGGGAGGGGTTGGATGAGGTCACCACGATTTTTCTGTCGTAAAGGTGTACCTGGATTGGGGTGCTGGGAAGAGTGTGTGGGAGGTGGGAATAATGATTGATATTCAAGCTGTGTTGGAAAATGCTGGTAAATGATCTTGGGAAAATAATTACCCACTATAAGACCACTGTAACCCAACAACAGTCTGTCCAGACTCAGGAGCCCACCGCATAGTTCTAGGAACTGACACACACTGGGGACGATGATTGATGGGGGCTGTACTAACGTGGAAGACAGTACGTATCCCACACGGTCTCGGAGGACCGAGAGAGGGCAATTGATGGGGGTTGTACCGACGTAGAGGGCAGAGAGAACCCCACATTACAGAAAATCATCACACAGCAACGGTCTCAGAGGGCCCAGAGAGGGTGATTGACTTGGTGGTACCAAAGTTGGGGACAGTAGGGACCCCACATTACATCCCATCACCACAGACAAGACCCAGATGTATGATTGAGGTTTGTACCAATGTGGACAGAGAGGACCTCACATTACAGTCCATCCCCACCACCAGATCAGACAATCTCTCGGGCACTTGGGAATAGTGATATGTCAGCGCAGATCCAGATTGCTCAGGGAGTGAGGCATAGTGAGGCAGCTCAGAAAGCTGAACAGTCTGACCCAACTCTGTGAGGCCTTACAGAAAAGTCCTCCTGAGTCTGATAAGGAGCGGGTGTATTGGGATGAGCGGAGACTCTACCGTGAGACTGTTTCCAGCAGTAAGCACGAACCATGGGGAGCCTATGTATTAGCTGTATGGGGCATGCCAATGGAATGCTAGGAAGCTGACTCTCTGATTTACTTGGTCAGTACAAGAGGCTGTTATCAGTGAGTGGCACACTGAATCACAGAGGGATCACCTGTATAGGATACTGAAACCTTTTTGACTCCATATTTACAGAGAGGCCAGAAAAAACATTATTCTAGGAGTTATAGGGAAAGTGTTATGGGCTATTCAAATTTATTTGGGTTTAAAATTATTCTCTTTCTCCCAGCCCTAAATGTCACAAAAGATTGAGTTGAGTGGGAGATAAGACACACCCATAAAAGGTCTGTCTATGTCACAAAAGCAAAAGTGTGAGCACAAAAAGAACAAATTAATCTGAAAGGGGTGTCCTTGGGTTTTTGTGTTAATTACAATTTTTTTTCTAGTAAACAGGGGACCAAAACCTCCTGAGGGTAAGACCTTAAATTATTCTAGGTGATTGCAGAGTATTATGGTGTAAGTGTGATGGTTTTGGGGGAGTTATTGCTCATTTTGAGTGAGTCAGTTGGATAGCTGGAGGTTTTAACCAGTGGTGGGGGGGAGGAGGGGGAGTGAGAGACAGAAGGGGGAGATGTTTTGTGTTTATGTTTTTTTTTTAAATGTTTTATTCAGTTGAACAGTGCATATAAAAGGAAACTTATCAAAATGTGGCGCTCTAAATTATCAGTTGATACACAGTGATACTAGTGCAAAAGATATAAGCAAAAAATATATAAACAGTGATACTTATACAAGTGTTTATATTGCGCTTCCCGGACATTTCTTCATAATTCAGTTGAACAGAACTGCATGTGGGGGATTGGGGGGGGGAGAGAGAGACAAGGGCCCTCCTCAGATCTCTCCCAGCCCCCTCACATCTCACCCAGCCCCCTCACATCTCACCCAGCCCCCTCACATCTCACCCAGCCCCCTCACATCTCTCCCAGCCCCCCTCACATCTCTCCCAGCCCCCCTCACATCTCTCCCAGACTCCTCACATCTCTCCCAGCCCCCTTCACATCTCTCCCAGTCCTCCCTTCCATGCCTACCTGGGTGGACACAGACACAGGGAGGGCTCCCCCGGCTTAAAGAATTAGCCGGTAGTAGAATATCTTGAGTCAGAGCAGGAGAGAGCTGCATGCGGGGAGGTGCGCTCTATAACAGCAGACAGGAAGTTCCGGGTCAGACAGCTAGATGGCGCACCTCCCCTGCAGTCCTGCTCTGACTCACTCAAGTGATTATGTTACCGGCAAATACTTTCAGCCCGGTGCCCCACACCATGTCCCGCGCCGCATACCATCTTCCACCGCCGCATATCTTCTCGCCCTGCACCTGTTAAGCACCGGTTCAGCGAACATCAGAGATCCTAGGAACAGGTTCACACGAACCGGTGCGAACCGGCTGAATCCCACCACTGGTTTTAACCCCTTTCACATACACAGTCACGCACACACAGATAGTGGCGTTCATGACATGGGGGGGGGGGGGGGGGAGAGGATTAAGAAACACAAGGCATGAAGGGAAAAAAGAGAGAAAGATCAGGGGAAAAAGAAGACGTCAGAGGGGGGGAAAGAAGATAAAGTCATACAGGGGAAAATCAGATACAAGATAAAGCATAGTAGACTAAGTTATAATAATTATTTAATAACATTTGTAGGGGCCTCTTTCTTAGAATTGTTTTTGAGCCCCAAAAAGTATATTGGCATCCCTGGAGCCACCAAATAGATCTCAAGACCACTAATGTCATAATGCACTTTTTTTTTCTCTCTAATATCTTTGCATAATGCTTGATTATATCATTGTATTAAACTACATGTACGTCTTTTCACATATTGAAAATATATCATGTAGGGAGATTACTGTAATGGTCTCTTGTCTCTCCTTTTCTCTGTCCTAAATTAACAAGTCTCAGCGAGATTTCAAGGCAATATGCAATTTCTCGCAGTTTATTGTAAAGCATGTGAATAGCCAATTTTGCAAAATTAGTTCAACTGCATATACAATTACCACATGGCTAGTTGCATACTACAATCAAATTATGTAATTAAATGCAGTTTGGACACATGAGACCTGTTTAATGAATATGGCTCATCTTTCTTTATACTGTAACTTTTTTTTGATAAATAAATTGCTCAATAGCCAAAGATTATCAAATTATATGACTACAGAAAGAGACATTTAAAGACTGATTATTAATTTTAACAAATACTTATACTTTCGGATGTACTATAGCATGAATATTATATACAAAGAGGCACCCTTTAGACTCCCTAATCAATAAGAACACTTATTAAAACTATTTTCATGAAGGTCTTTAAAACTCAGTGTATAATAAATGTAATTCCCAGATTACACAGTGAAATATTAGACAGCATGCAGAGAGACATTGCATGAAATATGGCCTCAGAGAGATGCCTGGAATTCTTAAATGTTCAACTACTGGTGTGAATTCTGTTTTTTATGGTCCCTGTAGTTGAACTACCACTAAAATATTTAGGAACTCAAAATATGTAAGCTTAATATAAGGATTTTTAGCACAGGCTTGATACTACCTGACCAGGTTCACATAAATATCCTAAATCACATATCTGTTTTTACAGTAGGCTCAACGTCCACCATTTTAGATAAGCAACATGTACAAAAATAATTGTAGATATCCTCCATTATTGTGAAACACTCACATGCAAATTAATTTCATGGCACACAATTATCACTATTCTTAGTGAATAGTGCAATAAATGTGTCCTAATATTTGTCCCCATTCGGCGGAACCAAATCGTCTAATTAGTACTTCCTTATTTTCTCTGCTTTTCGATTGGATTCATTTTTAAAAAGGCTATATTTTATGATTTTGATATAGCGCAGACGCCTGCGTGAAACGCGCAAGAGGTTTTTTTCCTTGCTGCGTTTTTTATGTGCCAATAAATTAACCTTTGTATTAGTACATAGCAGTCCGGTCTCATTTTCCCTCTCAAGCAGTTGCACCGCCTCACAACTTCATCTCCACATTGACTTATCTTCGGTAGGGGCACGCTGACAGTCCACGAGGAACCACGGAAAGGAGTGAGTAAAAACTTTTACTAAATATTACTCACTATATCATAGGTGCTTTGATATTGCAGAGTTAACAATGTTTGCCTTAAGGATTGGGCTGGTTTACCTGCTTGCAACGTGGTAGTCTATTAAAAACATTTAAAATATTCAATAGTGATTTCAGTGTTCATTACTGACGCCGTGGGACATTTCCTCTAAGTCTTATTATACTGTCTGGGATTAACAAAAAAGTTTCATTATAAAACTAATCTGAAAGAAGTATTTGCTGAATGAACATAAAATAAAACACTACTTTGTGTATTTATTATTTGTGTTGAACTAATCTTGACGATGCTCATTAAACCTTTACAGTTACCGAATAGAACTTGTATCCATTAAGAACTGAATAATGGCAACATTTGTTTTTAAGTGGCATCACTCATTATATATATATTTTAGATTTTTGAGGGTGGTAAAAAGGGCAGCCGTTCATTTCATAGGAAGCAATATTTCTGCTGATTTAATGTGTGGCATATGATTTTTAAGGACACACTCTTTTTAAAGGATAGCATGTTTACCATAACACTTAAAGCTTAAATAAAATGTACATATTGTGATAACAAACATAATTTGTATTTATGATATGTATATATACAAATCTATCTCAGTTATTAGTATACAGTGTTCGAACAGTTGCTTTATTATTACTTGTATTATAGTAATTAGTTTTGACGACATTTAATAGTTACGGTTATTAGTAAACCAATGTGATGGCACAAAGCAGATTTTTTTCCCAATATTCTTCTGTTTTGTACTAGGCAGAACACTTGGGAAATACCTTTATTATAATATCAAGGCGAAATCATCTGGCTGATGTTGTATGTTGTTGCCATAAGTGATATTTCTCTTGTCACTACCTTCTCTTTGAGTGTTCTATTATACGCGGTTACAAAATAATATTCAATAAGAACCGTTTGAAGTTGTAGAATGGAAACAGCTGCTTAAGACAATGTAGTGGTGATGCCTATCAATGACTATAGAAAATAAGCAGTGTTAATATCAGGTCAGGGGGCTAGGCCTTGCAGGTCACAATATTTTTTTAGATGAATGCATGTGAGCCAACTAACTCAAGATGGTGGCTCAGGTCTTGTGGATTTCGTGAGCTTTGTTTAATACACTTGAGGCCATACTTCAAAGTATCTTCTCATTTTGAGTCCGTAGCCAGATGTGAGAGATACTTTAAAGCTATTTTTGTCACGGATTATCTTTTCTTAAAGTTAGTTCTTCATCAACAATTATATTCATATGCCTTAACACCTCAAGCTAAATTAACACAGTATAAAAGACCAACAGATGGTAGAATAAGAATTTTAGAAAAAATAGAAATATGCCAGTACACTTGTTTTGCTAGAATGACGGCAGAAAAATATAGTTCTCTTCTTTCCTTTTTATGTTTTTAGACAATTATCCTAACAATGATTGTAGGTGTGCAATTTACATCTGTGGGCAAACTATGAAAGCAAAGATTTGTAATGTTTATAATATGTATACAGCTAACATGATTAAAGATATTGGACGAAAAGAAATACTGTATTTCTTCTAGTAAAAAATATACACACCGTAGTGTTCAATGCAATAGCAAAGAAAATCTACAGCGGAAAAACAGATGGAATGCAAGTCACATAGAAACACAGAGTGATACTGTAACCCCTAACCCAATGATGTCACATGACACATTTTAATGAACTCCTCCATTGCTCAAGTGGCCTGCAGTGTATAACTTTGCAATGTGCTGCAGGTCCCTCTAGAATTGAAGAGTTCAATCATGTTAAATAAATTATCCCTGAACTGTAAAATGCAGTTATACACATACACAGAGACATTTCTTCATATAGGTCATCATCTGTGTCCTATAGGAGTATTAAACATAGTCCGGTGTATACAAACTATTTCAAAAGCAACAGATAAAAGCACCATAGGGAATACTGAACAGTTCATTTTAACTGTAGTGGTATTTCAGCTAACGTTGAGAAATATCTGGTAAAATGGTTGAGTCTGCTCTTTAGGAACCTCATGTTCCCAATGATTTGTTATGATAAAAGGAAAAATGCTACGTATAATATGTTTTCCTTATTGCTGATGTCAAAACTATTTCTGTTTATTTAAAAATATGTTTATATTTATTTAAAATAATTTTCAAATTTTTTATTTATTTAATGTGAATAAAATTGAAAAAAATAATGAATATCTGTTTTCCATACCAGTTATGAGAAAATATCTTTGGGATTCGTTTCCAGGGATCCAATTACTTGAAAGTATATTTTAAAAGCATGGAAGCCATCAGAAACACTTTAATAAGAGAAGCAGCACACCAAACAGTAAAACTATAGAGTTATTATTGTTAAGTGAAGTTACAGTATAAAGAGACAAATAGTGGCTAAGCATGAACTTGCCTGCTTTTTGAAAGCCATCACCATTCTTTTGAGATAATTATGTGAATAGTTGAAATGTCAAACATTATTTTTCTTACTCAGTTCAGACTACCAAAAGTTTGGGCTGGGAATACATGCACTACAGACAGCACATACACACAATTCACCAAACACATCAGATACACATAAACACACACATCAGATTCATAGATCTCATACTCGGATTTAAATTTAAAAAAACTAAGATTAGAACAAACACCCAAATTCCCAGCGCACGTAGACATCCATATAGAGCACACACACCCAAACGCATACAAAAGCAGCACCGATACATACAGTAGACATCAATCTACTACATCGACAGACGAAGCACCCAGACATGCCAGCATCCTGACACAAACGTAGAGAGACCAACAGTCATTCATTCACTCCCTTAACTGACCATCACCCACATGCCCTCAGACAGATCAGCATAGCACACATTCAGATACACTAACCAGTGTCCACATTTATCCAGAATGACCTGCAGGATGTGTGGGTGATGGTAAAGGAAGATCATTGTTTCCTCCTGTGAGACATTTAGCATGCACCAGGAGTAGAGAAAAGCAGGACGGCTAGGCATAATGCAGCCAAGAATAATCCAGCAGCTCTTTTTGATCAGGAGATGCTACGTGCTAAATAACCTTTGCTGTTGCCTTTAAACACTAGTGAGCAAAGATTATAAATATAAACAGTTGATGCTGGTAGAAGGCAAACATTTGTTGTAATGTATCTTTATAAGGATGTTAAGGCATTTTGAAAGACTAATTATCCTCAGTATTGTATCAAACATATTATGGTGCTATGAGGAGGGGTGGGTGGGGGAAGCTTCCCTTTGACATGAAATAAAGAGAAGGATGTGGGATAGTGGTTTGCTTAATTTTGAGGCTGTGTTGGACCTCCGCATTGAGTGTAACTACATTTCATAAATATAAATACAGGCATACCCCGGTTTAAGGACACTCACTTTAAGTACACTCGCGAGGAAGGACATATCGCCCAATAGGCAAACGGCAGCTCAAGCATGTGCCTGTCAGCACGTCCTGAACAGCAATACTAGCTCACTACCTGCACCGAAGCTGTGCGCAAGCGTGGAGACTATAGAGCCTGTTACACATGCGTTATTTACATCAGTTATGCACGTATATGACGATTGCAGTACAGTACATGCATCGATAAGTGGGAAAAGGTAGTGCTTCACTTTAAGTGCATTTTTGTTTTACATACATTCTCCGGTCCCATTGGGTACGTTAATGCGGGGTATGCCTGTATTCTATTTTAAAATTGCGTTTTAATATGTAGTGATATCCTATTTCTGGTTATAAGATATTTCGAATACTGCACCAAGTACAGTTGTATACATTTACAATAACAGTCTTCTGATACACAGTTGAACAGGCTCAGCAAATACCTTAAGGGGAGATGAGCAGCAGTGCACATACACTTACATTTGGTCTTAGCCCCGCTGCCATTTTGTAATACATCTCTGCTGCCTCATTGAGACTGGCTTGCCTGGAAAGCAAAAAACAAAACAGTTAAGTTGCTAAACAATATTTTTTATAAATGCTGAATGATGATTTTCTGTATAGAAGATACATTTTAGATTTATATAGTTCATAAAACCATCAAGTTTTTTCTAAACTTGTGTTTAGCCCCTCGTTTTAGGTTTTAAGCTTCTATCCTATTCTACAATTAGCAAACAGGTAGAACATCTGCAATTTGACAGACAAATGAGGTGTGTGTGTGTATGTGTGTTTACCAGTTTTAATTGCACTGAATCGCAGATGGCATAACAGTTTCATTCATTTAACCCATTAGAGACTTTCACATATCACACTGTTTAGTCCACAAGACAATAAGAAATATTATGCATCTAGTGTCTTTATATGCTAAAATTGAGTTTATCTTGATGGTGTTGGCAGGCTTGAATCATGTTTTGGTCAAAAGAGTCAATTACATGACTAATTTGTTACAAGAATTAGGATACATTGCAAGCCATATTTGGAGGTGGACATGATTTGTGTATTTTTTTCCCATAAATGTATGTCCCATTCTTTTCCTAGCGGCATAATCCATAAGGTATTGAATTAGAAGGTGTTATTGATCCATTCCGTTATAGGGATAGGTTTGGGCTCACCTACTGTAATACTGTTTATCTAAACTATGCCACGCTTTTTCTATAAAATATTTTACCATTTTTTTTAAGTTGTCACAAATATGCACAATTCTAACAATTAAAATTCTCCTTATTAGCATTATACATTTAAGATGCCTTCTTTATAGTAATTTACTATGATGATAACTTATTTTAAAGCCGAAGTCCCAACTAAAAATAATTGCGATCTGTATTAAGGGAATAGGAGAGCCTTCCGGAGCACCATCCCCCTACTCTTGTCTCCAGGAGACAAAAAGTAATGCCGCTATTCTTTTCTGAGATCCTATAATGACTAAAGGAATTAACTTGACATGAGCCTATCAGCAACAAGAATATTCATTTCCATGGCATTCTCATTATTGACTGGCCTATCTGCAATGACATGTCTATGAGACATATTGTCTTTGGAGGATAGAAGGGAAAAACGCAGTATAACCAAGGATCTCGAAGACCCCTCCCACCCAGTTAAGAATATTTCAAACAAAGACAGCACAGATTGATGCTTTCACCTACTGTATATAATTGTATATGCTATTACTTGCTTCCAGTGCAGTTATAGAGAAATATCCTATCTCATCTGAATCTCTGTTATCATGCTAAATAATGAAAGGCCCGTATGTCACTATATACTATGTATAGCAGCAGCCACATTTTCAAGGCATGAAGTGCGTCAGTGGAAGGTGGGTTATAGCAGGGGTGCGCAAACTGCGGGGCAAGAGATTTTCATGCGGGGCGGCGCAGTGGTTACAGAGGCCCCGCGCTTCCCTGAAGGCCTTTAAATTAAATGCCGGGGATCGCACGAGGCCTCTGCACACTTTACTTACCTTAGCTTTCCAGCGGCGCGGCGCCATGGCAACCCGACGACAAATGACGCCGCAGGGTAACGTGGCGTTGTGTTGCCATGGCAACGTGACATCACATGACCTACATTGACGCTGGAGCCAAGCAGGGGCACACCCCTGGGTTATAGTATGGAAATTAGAAGCACACGAGAATCTAAGAAATTCCCTTCTTCTATCTTTGGGTTGACATAGATGCGGTGACCTTTTAATGCCTCTCTCTAATATACATGTTAATGTATTAACTTATACATTGGTAATATTTACTTATTTCCATGCCTATTTTGACTCAGCAGCAGTGACAAAGGCAAAGCCACACTAACTCGGGACTACATCTTCAATTACAAACTTAATTTAGAAGATACATTTTTATTATTTTAACCATTTTAGTATCCATTTCTCTATACCTTTTCTATTTTAAACTCTTGTGTAAACTGGGAAACACAATTGTACTATAAAGTGGTATCAAAATTCAACTTCTCTGACTTGCAATACCATGTTTTAGACATTGCAGGATGGGAAAATGTGTTCAATTGATGACCATCAAATTTCCAGCTCAGTATTTCTGTGGTCAACTACAACTCCCACATTTTGCCCCTTTCCTTGTTTCTAATAACCAAGTGGTTCCAAGCTCTTCAAAATAGAAGAACTGTTTCAAAATGTATTCTGAGTTGACAGAAATTCAGTCTGTCCATCCGAAGTATCTAAAAAATATATTAGTAGTATTGTGTGTACACTGGCGACACACTTTATTCGAGCTCGGCTAGTCCCACGAATTCGGGTATACTCGGGTGTATTGAGGTTTGTGACTGTTTTCTGCCCGAGTGCATTGCGTTATTTTCCAGGCAGGGATTGAAGCATTTTATTCCCGCTGGCTGCAATACTGCACAGTATATATATATATATATACTGCATTACAATTCATGAATTTATGCCATCTGGTAGACACGCGAAGCATTGCAGCCTATTAAATCCTAATCATTATCATTTAACAGATCAGCCGCCCGTCAGCTAGGCATGAACCATGGCTGGGAAGGCAAACGCAACGGGGCTTGTCTGAGGTGAGGAGCGGCGCATTCCAGGTATCTGCCAGGTACATACTGGGTATTTGCTCGAATAAAGTGTGTCGCAGCAGTATGTATGTATGTATGTATGTATGTATGTATATATATATATATATATATATATATATATATATATATATATATATATATATATTTATTATTGGCAAGGCAATTCAAAGGAGGTATACAAGGTAGCTCAGGTCGGCAAGAACTGGATACAAAAAGATGGATGAGACAAGCACACCTGGATAAATCAATGCTAATATTTATTAAAGAATGATCAACGTTTCAGTCCCCATCTTGAGAAAGGTCCAAATGGGGACCAAAATGTTGACCGTTCTTCAATAAATATTAGCAATGATTTATCAAGGAGTGCTGATCTCTTCCATATGATATATATATATATAAATATATATACACAAATATACACCCCCCTGAGGAAGGTTCCGTTCAGCGGACCGAAACGTTGGATATATGTGCAAGTTTCTTTAATTCAATTTATAGCTGCTTATACCTTCTGAGTGCTGTTGTCTCCTTACCTTTGCTGGTAATGTATGATATATGTGTGTGTGAGTGTGTGTGTGTGTGTATATATATGTGTGTGTAGAATCCAAAGAAGCAGCCAGCTTTACACACACACACACACACACACACACACACACACACACACACACGTATATACATATACACACACACATATATATATATATATATATATATATATATAGACACATATGTATACACACACACATATATATATATATATATATATATATGTATGTGTGTGTATATATATATATATATATGTGTCTATATATATATATGTGTCTATATATATATATATATATATATATATATATATATATATATATATATGTGTGTGTGTGTGTATATGTATATACATATATGTGTCTATATATATATATATATATGTGAGTATATGTATATATATATATATATATAAATATATATATATATATATATATATATATATATATAATGTGTGTGTATATGTATGTATATGTGTATATATATATTAAAATCAACCCCACACCGATGAGACCCATCAAGGTCGAAACAGCTGTCTGTGGGTGGTTTTCTGGGTATGCACCTTAACCCTGGCTGTGCTCAAAGGTGTGACCATGCAGCAAGCTTAAGCCTATAGGGAACCATGTTAAAAATGGTTTTTGAGGCAAAAAGTGATACTGTGTGCTCATTTGCATGTAATTTCCCAGAATCCCTTGCTGCAGTGGAAGTGCTGTATGCTGGGTGATAATGGGGAAAGGCGGGGTTGCAGACCTGCCTAAGACATGCAGATGAGCATACAGTTGTATTTGCATATTTGCTTTCCTGTGGAGGGTTTTTGTCACTTTTTTTACTCACCAAAACTTAACTCAGTATTATGGTATAGCCTATCCCATAGCCTCTTATGCATATCCAGTTAAAATCAACCCCACACTGATGAGACCCATCAAGGTCGAAACATCTGTCTGTGGGTGGTTTTCTGGGTATGCACCTTAACCCTGGCTGTGCTCAAAGCTGTGACCATGCAGCAAGCTTAAGCCTATAGGGAACCATGTTAAAAATGGCTTTTGAGGCAAAAAGTGACACTGTGTGCTCATTTGCATGTCATTTCCCAGAATCCCTTGCTGCAGTGGAAGTGCTGTATGCTGGGTGATAATGGGGAAAGGCGGGGTTGCAGACCTGCCTAAGACATGCAGATGAGCATACAGTTGTATTTGCATATATATATATATATATATATATATATATATATATATATATATTATATATATATATATATATATTATATATATATATATTATATATATATATATATATATATATATATGTATGTATATAGTGATATATTGAAGCAAAAGGTGTTTGAGGGGAGGTACATAGGACCCAGCACCTTCCAGGGTGTGTTCCCTTCACTCTCACCTGAGCCCTAATTAATGAGCTTCAAGGTTAAAAGGCAGCACAGACAGCTTCCTGTGCTGCTGCTGTACTGGTCTGAAGGCACACACACAGACAGCCCTGTGAGATACTGCAAAGGGAAGCTGCAGGTATAGTGTCTAAAGTGGGGAAAGACCTTAGGTTTTCCCCATTATTAGTTAGGGACTAAGCTGTATTAGTCAGAACTCTGAAAAGGAGTTAGGTTTTTGGTTCTATTTTTTTGTTATAAGTAACCCTGTTCCTGCTTTGTACCTGGCAAATAAACCCTCCTGTGTATCAATCAGTACTACGTTTCCCTGCCTTTGATCTGGATAAAAGAGACTGCAACGTGGTGTGGACATCACAATTGGTGGTGTTTAATGAGGGCAGTCCACAAGGCAGTGAAAGTGGAAAATGGAGGCATTTCTAACCTCGTTACAGTACAAGCAAACAGACAATGCTGCTATCCTATTGCGGGGTTTGCAGGAGATGTCAAAAGCCAATAATGAGAGCTTACAACAGATGACTAAGTCACAAATTGAAAGTACTGCAGCGTTAGTACAGCAGATGGCGCTGTCCCTACATCAGACGCTAAAAGAAGAGCAACACGAGGCGCAACTTCGCCTACACCAGGAGCTCCGAGTATTGGGGGAGAAAATTTCCGCCCAGACTAGCGTGGCCCCACAGGTCACTCACCAGGTAAAATCGCACCTTATTCAAAAAATGACGATGACGTTGATGCGTACCTGTCAATTTTCGAGCGCACCACAGTACGCGAAGGGTGGCCAGTTGAGCAGTGGGCTGGAATAATTGCTCCTTTCCTGGTGGGGGACTCGCAGAAGGCCTATTATGACTTGGAGCCAGAGCAAGCGGAAAACTATGAAACCTTGAAGGCTGAGATTACGGCACGGCTAGGTGTCACTGTCGCAGTTCGGGCCCAGCGGTTCCACTCCTGGCGTTATAATGCAGAAAAGGCTCCACGCTCCCAACTCTACGACCTCATCCACTCTGCGCGGAAATGGCTCCAGCCTGACGAATGTACAGCTGCCGCTGTAGTCGAAAGGGTCGTCATTGACCGGTTCCTGCGGGCTCTTCCTCGCACCGTCCAGAAGTGGGTCAGCCAGAATGACCCCCAAAGCGCAGAGCAGTTGGTCGCTCTAGTGGAACGCCACTTTGCTGCTGAGGAGATGGCCCGGAATACAAGTCCAGACGAGTTTCCCAGTCACAGGTCCCCGCACATCCGGAGGTCCGGTAAGACTGTTCCTCGGCCTAATGGGCCCCAGAGACTTATAGACTCCCATAAAGGAGGTGGAAATCTCACGGGCCATAGAAGGGACTCTAGCCCTACTCCTTCCAATAGACTGGAGAAAAACCCCCGACCCAGTTTTGGGAAGTACACTGAGTGCTACAAATGTCATGAACTTGGACATGTGGCAGCAGTTTGCCCTATGAACCTTGACCGAATGCAATGTGACATTTCTGTGGGGTATTTTTCGGGCGGGGTTCCTGCTGTTAAAGCTGCAGTTCAGTCAATATCCTGCATGTGTGTTTTTTTTAATAAATCACTTCTGTAGTACGAAAAAATACTTTAGCATTGAAAGACCAATTTTCTTGTATTCTATTTTAACAGCCATTTGCTAAGGCACTGCCCCTTCATGTCCTGTCACAAGCCCTGGCACACCCCTTTGTCAGCCCTGCCCTCCCTCTAGAACATGTCAGTGCAGGAGTGCTCATGAATATTCATGAGCTTCCGCTGAAAGACAGAAGCAGAAGAAAAACAGATCCCTTCACTAATTATGTCACCAAATTTCGCCTATCAATACATGGAGAACGAATTGACCTGCAGCTATACAGTTCTTTAGGTAATTAGAGATTGCACACATGAAACTATTGAAGTAAAAAAATAAAAAAATTAAAAAAAAGACAACTGCAGCTTTAAGCAGACTATGATAGAGAAAGGTCATTTAGAGAGGAATAGGATGTGTGAAGTCAAAATAGATGGGATACCTGTAAGTGCAATGCTTGATACTGGTAGTACAGTTACATTGGTTGCTGCACGTCTAGTCCAGTCTGGGTTTCTACCAGGGGTCTCCTTACAGGTAACCTGTATCCATGGGGATGATCGCACTTACGCGGCTGCACGAGTGTACATAGAAAACCCCATCGGCCCAGTACATCATCAGGTCGGGGTAGTGCCGAATCTGATGTATGAGGTACTAGTGGGTCAAGATTTCCCGTGGTTTTGGGAACTGTGGGAAAGGAAGTCTGATTGTGTTCAGGGTGTGCCCTTGAGGTCTGAGGTTCCCGATCCAGTAGACTCTGGTTCTCTGTTAGAGGTTATGGCAGGTGAAGGACCTGAGGTTGAGGACCCCCCAGAATTAGATTTCAGGATTTACATGTTGCTTCCGTAAAGTTTTCCTCTGCCCAACTAGATGATTTGACGCTAGTAAAAGCCAAAGCTACAGTAGTGAGCATAAATGGGGTACCTGAGGTTACGCCATCACCACCCTACTTTGTCTACAACAATGACTTAGTGTATAGGGTAGAAAGATAAGACCCTAATAGGTTAGAGCAGCTACTGGTGCCAAAGCCCTTTAGAAGTCAGGTAATGGACCTGGCCCATAGCCATATCCTGGGAGGACACCTAGGGGTAAAGAAAACCATTGATAGAATAAAAGCGCGATTTTACTGGCCGGGTCTACACAAAGATGTAGAACGTTATTGTGAGACATGTCCAGAGTGTCAAATGACCTCACCAGTAAAATCATTCCGTAGTCCGTTAACACCCTTGCCCATTATTGAAGTTCATTTTGAACAAATCGGAATGGATCTGGTAGGCCCATTACCAAAGTCAGCACGGAGCCATCAACACATTCTAGTCATTGTAGACTATGCCACAAAATATCCGGAAGCGGTTCCCCTCCGGAATACATCCGCTAAAGGCATAGCCAAAGAATTAATGTTGTTGTTTACTCGGGTCGGGATCCCCAAGGAAATATTAACAGACCAAGGAACCCCTTTTATGTCCCGGGTTACGAAAGAGCTATGCAGGTTGTTT
This sequence comes from Ascaphus truei, assembly GCF_040206685.1. Classification (NCBI taxonomy): domain Eukaryota; kingdom Metazoa; phylum Chordata; class Amphibia; order Anura; family Ascaphidae; genus Ascaphus; species Ascaphus truei. Next base: position 115,529,454 of record NC_134487.1, read on the forward strand.
AATATCAAACATTTACACTCCTCGGTCTATCACCCGCAAACCGACGGCCTAGTGGAGCGGTTTAACAAGACTCTTAAACATATGCTACGGAAGGCCATAGATCGAGATGGTAATAACTGGGATTTTCTCTTACCGTATTTGTTGTTTGCCGTAAGAGAAGTTCCTCAGGCATCTACAGGTTACTCCCCTTTTGAGTTGTTGTATGGGAGACACCCACGAGGTATACTTGATATGCTCAAAGAGACCTGGGAAACAAAGTCAACACCCCACCGTAGCATAATCGAGCATATTTCCCAGATGCAGGATCGCATTGCAGCAGTGTTGCCGATTGTGCGACAACACATGCAGCAAGCCCAGAGTTCACAACAGAACTCTTATAACCGGAATGCCAGACTTAGGATATTTAGACCCGGAGATAAGGTGTTAGTGCTGGTACCTACAGTAGAATGTAAATTTTTGGCCACCTGGCGGGGACCCTATGAAGTCCTAGAAAGAGTAGGAGAGGTCAATTATAGAGTTAGCCAGCCCGGGAGGAGGAAGCCAGAACAGTTGTATCATGTGAATCTCTTAAAGCCCTGGAAAGAGAGGGAAGCGTTGGTTACTGTAGTTCGGACTGTACCATCTAGGGAACCTTCTGTTCCCGAAGTGAAAATTGCTGACACCTTGTCTGGCCCTCAGAAACAGGAGGTAAAGGAGTTTCTTGTGCGCAATGCCCGAGTTTTCTCCCCTGTACCCGGGAGAACCTCGGTTATTGAGCATAACATCTATACAGAACCTGGGAATGTCATACATCTTAAGCCCTATAGATTACCTGAGGCTAGGCGACAGGCCATTAAAGAGGAGGTACAGAAAATGTTGGACCTCGACGTAATCGAGGAATTATTCAGTAACTGGTCGAGCCCTATCGTGCTGGTTCCGAAACCGGATGGCTCGATCAGGTTCTGTAATGATTTTAGGAAACTAAATGCAGTCTCCAAATTTGATACATACCCTATGCCACGGGTGGACGAACTGATAGACCGGGTAGGTGATGCCCGATACTTAACTACCCTTGATCTGATTAAGGGGTATTGGCAGGTACCTCTAACACAGGCTGCTAAAGAAAAAACGGCATTTTCCACACCAGGCGGGCTATACCAATATAAGGTCCTACCCTTCGGTCTACATGGGGCTCCAGCAACCTTTCAGAGATTGATGGACCGGGTGTTGAAGTCCCATACAGACTATGCCGCGAGCTACCTGGATGATGTGATCATTCACAGTAATGACTGGGACTCTCACCTGGAAAAGGTACAGGCAGTTCTAGACTCCCTGGAGGAAGCGGATCTGACGGCAAACCCTGCTAAGTGTGCTATCGGTTTAGAAGAGACCAAGTACTTAGGGTATACGGTTGGTAGAGGGCTTGTGAAACCGCAGGTGGCAAAGCTGAAGACAATTAGGGAGTGGCCGAGACCAGTAACTAAGAAACAGGTTAAAGCTTTCATCGGCCTGGCCGGTTACTACCGTTGCTTTATACCAGACTTTGCCACCCTCTCAACCCCTCTGTCCGACCTAATGAAAGGGAAGAGTTCGGTCATGGTGAAGTGGTCTGACCAGGCGGAGAAAGCTTTCCAAAGCTTAAAAGACGCCTTATGTGCTCATCCCGTCCTGATCACCCCAGACTTCACCAGGGACTTTCAGGTTCAGTGTGACGCTTCCGATGTAGGGATAGGAGCGGCCCTGTCACAAAGAGTCGGAGCGGAGGAACACCCCATCATATGTATCAGCCGAAAGCTAACTGTCCATGAGAAGAGATATGCCGTAGTTGAGAAAGAGGGCTTGGCCATCAAATGGGCATTAGCGACTCTACAATATTATTTGTTAGGGAGAAAATTTACCCTAATAACGGACCCTTAAAGTACATGCAACAAAATAAGGAAAAAAATGCTCGGGTAACTCGCTGGTTTTTGAGTCTCCAGGGGTTCCAGTTCACAGTTGAACACAGGCCAGGCTCCAAACATGGAAATGCTGATGCATTGTCGCGAGTATACACCTCCCTATTTTCAAGTGCTCACCCGATAACGATTGAGCAAAGGGGGGGGGGGATATGTGATATATTGAGGCAAAAGGTGTTTGAGGAAAGGTACATAGGACCCAGCACCTTCCAGGGTGTGTTCCCTTCACTCTCACCTGAGCCCTAATTAATGAGCTTCAAGGTTAAAAGGCAGCACAGACAGCTTCCTGGGCTGCTGCTGTGCCGATCTGAAGGCACACACACAGACAGCCCTGTGAGATACTGCAAAGGGAAGCTGCAGGTACAGTGTCTAAAGTGGGGAAAGACCTTAGGTTTCCCCCACTATTAGTTAGGGACGAAGCTGTATTAGTCAGAACTCTGAAAAGGAGTTAGGTTTTTGTTTCTATTTTTTTGTTATAAGTAACCCTGTTCCTGCTTTGTACCTGGCAAATAAACCCTCCTGTGCATCAGTACTATGTTTCCCTGCCTTTGATCTGGATAAAAGAGACTGCAACATGGTGTGGACATCACAATATATATATATATACACACATACACGTATTACAGAATCTACAGTACATACTGTAACATTAAGAGATCATATTATAACTGAGAATGTTTTTGAATTATATAGAAAAAAATATCCATAATTTAACACAAAAGTATTATGGGGACTCAAAAAGGAAAATATTAGCCATTACTATTTTTTTTTTCTTTCAAGGGAACCCCATCGAATCTTCAGTGAACATCAGGCTTCCATAGAAAATAAGTTGAAAACCAGTGAAATATATGATTCCTCTGCTTCTGATTAATACCTTTGTTTCTCAAAGTAAAGAGCAACACATGGCACTCCAGTTCAATGTATTTAAATCCAGTCATAAATAACATATGACAAATCAACTTTACTTCCCCTCCCACAGTGATAACATTTCTAAATATTGATGTAAAAACTGCCTAATAACTCTGCCTTATTTAATGCAAATATCAAATACAGATGTAACCGTCTTCGTTGTTCCTTTTTGGTGAGAGATGGCAGGATATGTTGGGATATTCTTCTCAAGCATTGAATCTTAGGAAAAGCTCTGATATTCTAAGTTATGACACTAGTTGTTGGGTTATCTGGGGAAACAATGACGCCTGCTACACCTTTAACTGTCCCTTTCTTAGGCTGCGCTTATAGTGCCCGCGACGGCGCTTAAAAACAAAACAATTTACTCCGTCGCCGGTGCTTATAGTAAGCGCGAGGGAGCAACGGCGCGGAAAAGAATTTGGTAGCCGGTTAAATTTGATTTTTCAGAGACTGTCACCACATGTGACAGTCTCTGAACCAATCAATCACCATGTAGCCAGCGACGTCGCCGAAATTTAAATTATAACTTTCGTCGCCAGCACTATACACGCGGCCCTAGAAAGGGATAAGCAACACGTAGTACAGTATATCCTTGTCAAAGTAATATATTTTGACAAAGAAATGTATCAGGTTAATTAGACAAGGTCTCTCTTTAGCAAAATGGCACAAAAGGTTAATCATTTTCATAATGCAACAGTTTTTTTAACCCAGCTCCTCCAAGGGCACAGTGTAGCACCCCAACATTGTCAGTACAAAAAATTGTAAAATAATTTTCAATAATCCTACGTATATTGTCTGGTTTGCAGCCTGCTCACAGAGGTATGAGTTTCTACACAAGCGGACAAGGGACAATAGTCTACAGTCTGTTACGATATTCCCCAAAAAGTAAAATCAAGGGAATCTTTTTCTGACAGAAATGAACAATTTCTCTATATTAACTTGGTCTAGTAATCAATTTGTTTAACCTTTTCTGTGGCGGAAGGGGAGTGGCACCAGAGTGCCACAGCCCCTGAAGCAAAAGGTAATCACATTGTCGAGAAGTCACTGCAGTGACGCGCACGCAAGAGAAGGTCCTACTCTTCCATTAATAACACGTTCACTGCTCCAAAAGATATCCTCCTAAAGATGAGCAAAAAAATAGATGACGTTCTTGAAAGTCACAGGTACCAACAGTGTGCCAGCCCTTGTAACCATCATAAGGGCACTCAAGATTAGTGATGGGCAAGTGTGTTAAAACTTCAGCCCACAAACTTTTGGACAGACTTTTTTTTACTTTGCAAATCTGCAAAGCACAAAAGCATGACATTGTGCCTAAGGCCCAGATGTTATTTCCATCCAGACCCTGGAATATGGGTTTTGCAGGAGAGACTATTTAACTAGAATCCCAAGTCACTTAAATACCTTCTCAAATACGCCTTTAAACAATACATGGAAAAATATCTGTGCTCTTTCTTATAATACATGTATTTATTTATTTGAAATATAGAGGCAGCTATTTATTTTTAACTCAGACTTGGTACTCTAGTAACAGGTCTTCTTGCTCCCGCTCTCCTCTCCAGGAAAACCCATATTTCAGGGTGTGGATAGAAGTAACTCTTTAAATAAATAAAAAGCTTGCTTTATTTCATATAAACGGGCCTCGGATCAGCAGTACTACAGAGTCAACAGAAAGGAGATAGGTTGGGACAGTAGGAGATCGTTCTCAACTGGCCCATGCGACGAGTTGGAGGTAACGCCGCCAATCTTCCCCCCGCCTACCTAATCCACCCCCCATCTCTACCCTTGCCCCCCTCCCCCTTCCCCCCCCGCCTTTTTGTTGTGTTGTTAATATGTTATTATTCTTACTATATATTTGTTTGTTATGTCGATTACTCAGTTCACTGTGAATCGCCCGGCCGATTAGGGCTCGAAAAGCCGCGCGATCTCACTTCGTTTGCTTCACTTGTTAAAATGTTTATCATTTACACGATGAAATGCATTGTATGTTGTACTATACGCCTGTAATACGCAATAAAATTTAAGTTATAAAAAAAAAAAAATTGTTTGCCGAAGCTAACTTTTTACACCTAACAAAACTGATAATACACTGTATGTACTGTACCCATACAAAAGAAAATTGAAGCTTTGTGTAACACAGTGGTGATTCACTACTCTCTTTATGAATGAGATAATTACCCTTTTAAGTAACAGAAGACCACACATGTTTGTGGTGGAAGTGTGAGAGCCCAGAAATAATAGATCTACAAAGAAAATAATAGCAATGGTCAAACTCTGTCCTGACTAACCAGAAACTGATCAGTCATCACTGGGGGAGCTGGCATTATTTTACCTAACAACCACAAACTGATTCACCCTAACTTAAAAATCAAACATCAATCAGGAATGATTTCCTGTTATTCCAGACAGAATTAAGTGAAGGTACCATAGTCATGAATATTTTGAAGCTGGAATAAAGTGAAAGCATTTCTCCAACCACTTTAATGGAAGATATGTTTAACAGCTTTGCAGATTAATGTCAGAAAGCCTAAAGGGGAGAAGCACAGTAACAGATAACTCAGAATCTACAATATGTATTGATTTTGTTCTGTCATCTAACTGGGAAAGAAATGTTACAGAAATTCTAAAGTTTTAATGTTTAGGGCTGACCTTTTATGGATAAAGAGAATCACATTTAGAAAAGTCAATATAGGCTATTTTTTATTGACCGGTCAATAGTGTTTTTTATATCTATAAGAAGCATTGACAAATATAAGATTGAAAGCAATACGTAGAAAAATATATTCATTTTGCTAAATAAAATTTTGCCCAACCTGTGGTTTTTATGTTTCCTTTTAACAGTCTAAAAAATGTTCTTCATCTCTTCACTAAACTTATTGTTGAAAGATTTTCAACAAATATGCAGTCTTATGTTTCTAGTCCTTAATTACATTGGAGTTCTTAAGGCTTTGATTATAAGAAATATAATAATATTACTTTTATAACTTAAACACTTGTAAATATTTTTTTTACAGGTATAATGAAAACCAAATTATGGTCTTGAAAAAACATTAACGTGTGGCGATAAATACATGGCAATGTGTACTGTATGAAAACAACATTAAATGTTGTGTCCATCTTAACCAACATCACTAATATTTTCATCCTACAATAAGTAATCAAATTTTGTATGGAAAAAAAACAAAAAACTATTGGCAACATTTACAATCAATGTTGGATAACCCATTTAAGTGTGCATTATATGCCACAAAAAAATGGCCAACATCCAACATCAAGAACTCATCAAGTGAAATGTGCTCAAACTGTCTGAGTTGCAATGTATAAACAAATCAGATCTATCTACAATAGCTGTTGCTCTTCATGCTTTCTCAGAGTTTTTGAATTATTATATGACAGCGGAACCCTCTGTAGGTCTGTGTGGCATTATTCACTAAACAGCAGTACTGTACAATGCTGCACAGGTTGGTAAGCTCACATTGCGCTCTGTATTTCCTGACATCTCACTATGGCCCAGATACACCAAGTGTTGCTGGCGCACCTTCCAATGCCAGAAGACATCTTATGGCCCATTCTATGCCGTATATCAACTTATATATCTTGTGATCACTTTTTAGTAATTAATACGAGTTACAACACGGCTCAATGAACAAGTTATAATGAAAAACATGCATTAAAAGGTCTACTATTGCAAGGTAGTGATATAACTCGCTTCTAATACTTGTTCTGTCATTTGCATTGCCAAAAAATGTTAAAAGAAAGGCAATAAAATGAATATGCCTGCAAGTTTGTGAAGACATGGTTGTGTGTCAAACTAGCATTTTATTAAAACTGCCATTTTAAATTGTTTTATCATTTGAACCTCTACAGAAGAAGTACCCTTCAGCTGTAGGGCTGTTATAGGGTTACATTAAAGTGCAAGATATAAAGAACTATTTATCAAATCCTCCCAGCTCCCAAACTGGTATAGATATGTGAAAAAAATAGGACCCCGAAACATTAAAGAAAAACATTTCTATTAAAATGTATGGATGTCATTCTTTGATGCATATAGTGTTGTTTTTGCAACCAACAGACGTTACAGTAGATTGTTAGAAAGGAAGTTGTGGAAGCCAGGAAGACCAGGAAAATGCATTATAGTTTTTAACTGTAACGTGACAAAGGAAAGGGCATTTCCTCGTGATGTTGAAACACAACAGAAAGAAGGATATAAGGAACACTAGAGCTTCAGAAATACTGTACAATATACATTGGAGACGGATAGGTGATGGTACTGCTGTCAAGTGTGATAAAAAGGCACATGGTTTTGGTGGAATAAAGGAGATTTGTCTTCGTAATACTGAAGACAGTATTCACATTATTATGCCTTTTACCCTTTGGAATTTTCTTGTAATCATATTTCATGATAGGTTTGACATTCATCCCTTAACTAAAATATCATCTACAGACCCTGACCTCTGCTTAGCAGATACATCGAAAACTTGTCTTGGCTCATTAATCAATATACCAGCCTGACAAAGGTGCTGGGAAGCAATTAAAGTCAATAGGAATTCCTGTGAGATCGTGCCCTGGTCGACAAAATAGCAGTTTAATGAATGATCCTCTAAGAATACAATTTTCTAAAGTTTTCAAAGGTCCCCCCAAGGAGCTATTTCTCTGTAAAATGGAGGAAGACAGACAGACAGCAACAATAGCAAGGTCCCACTGACTTCTCCACTTTATGGACTCGTACCCCGGTTATATTTTGCTGCTTGTCTTTGATCCTTCCCCCTCTCCTCTGGGAACAAGGAGTAACAATAATTATTTGTCTTATGTCTAAACACAGCTTACCCCCATAGTTAGTTTTCACAAACATAATTTTGAAAAAAAAAACAAACAAACAATATTCCCCTGAATTTTAAGCTGCATAAATCACATCATATACTGTATAGATAACACTTACCTAAGCATATGAGCTGCATTGAAAACTACATCAAACTCAGAGCTGTCAAGTTCTGCTGCTTTCTTTGCCATCTCTGCAGCTTCTAAAAGGCGTGACTCTTCCAGCAGAAATTGACCTGCAATCAAAAAGCATGTAATCATGCAGTGAGCAGCGATAATGAAATAGCATATCCCATCTCGTCACAGCCATGTAATTCTATTTTGATCATTAAAATAAAACAGATTTACTTTTGAAACACAAGCATGTACTCATAACTACACAATATGCACTTGCAGTGATAATTGCACTCAGACTGTACGGTATAACCTTATATGAGCTATAAAGAAGTCATAAGTTTTCCAAAGAAATTCAGATCCACAGAATAGCAATATTTATTGGGAGAAGTAAAACAAGTACAGACTTTCTTCCAAGTGATTCGATAGTTGTTTGGAAATAATAATAATAATAATAATGCATATAAGAACCAGTTTTAAGCACAGTAGCAGAAATTTCGAGAATCCATAGTTTGGGCTTTGCCATTACTATGTATTGAGTGAGTTTGCCAGTCTCTACTCTAGCACAGTTGTGGCGAACATGTGCAAATACTGTAGTAATAGCTCTATGGGTGATGCAACCAACGGATTATGTGAATAAGTCAAATTAAAAAAAACCTTTTTAATATACTCCACTATATTCTGTCTTCTTGTTTCTGGTCTTTTTATCTTTTTGGGAGAGCCATACTGATCTCAATAGACTAGAAGCATACACATAATACATGTATGATCAAAGAATGCAAGATGCGTGAATTTAAGATACCTTTGTGAGTGCATAATGAGGAAATCTTAATTCACATCCGTTGATTTGGAAATAACTACACTTGTGTTTATATTCCTATATGGTTGTGCTGCCAAACATTTGAAGAGGATTTTATTCACATTATTTTTTATTCTTCTCATTTCTCATTTTACACAATTTCACTGGTTTTCATTGACATTTTTTACCCACAGTAGCATTCCTTTCTTGTCTCATCTTATTTGTAAAAGTGAGTTAACTTTTGTATGCGACAATTTTTTTTATTTTTAGCATGAAAAACTTTATAGCAACAACATTTCAGTTTCAGTACTTAAATATGAGAGAAGGATTGATTTATTGATAACGACACTGGATTAAGAGTGAACACCCAGTTTCGATCTTAATTCTAGTTCACTATACGCTTAGAGACACAGTGCCTCATATTCACTTGAATGGGCCATAAGGTTTCTTCCAGCGCCAAAAGGTGCCTTATGGAATAGCATTGCTTAGCAAATGTGGGTCTGTATATTATTGCAATTTATATTCTAGCCTCCTAAAACACATTTAACAATACATTAACTGGAATGGAAGTTAATATGGTAACTGTGCATTACCCCACTTCTCACTACATTCAGTAGGGACCTATTTTTGTTGGGCCAAGGACTAATAATTTCTTCCAAATTGTATGTACATCTTAGAATAAAATAAAATTGTCAAATTAAAGGTAGTCCATTAATATTTTCACCCCTTTTCTAGTCACGATGAAAAATAAAACCTTGAATATTCATTTGGCTATTTTTACATATCATCATTTACCTATGATCTCATTTAGTGTAACCCGACCAATTGCCAAAACTCCCATCATGTGCATAAGGCCGCTATCAATGTATAGTTGTAACTGTCTTTTAGATTTAATGCAACATGCATGTGGAAACATTACCGACATATAAGAAAGAATTACAGCAACATAAAAGTTCAGGTCTAGCTTTTTGTACACCAAATAAATCTAAAACACTTTAATTCACTAAGCAGTGACAGAACTTGCTTAGTCAGCTGCAAAAATAAGGTACCAACACTTACTTAATTAGATGCCAAGGAAGAAATTGAACACATTTATTTTACGTAGCATTGTTAAAAGATGCAAACAGGGTCAATGAAAATCTTTGCAACAAGTAATTTCCACTGTAATCAACTACAAAGATCTTGAGTGGTTGGTTAATAGGGTTCAGATATGATTGCAAAGGATCATGTTACATTTTGGCTTTGATGTGGACGATCATAAATCAATGTTAAACAACATTCAAGATTCAGAAGCAGAACATTCTTGTAAATTGGAGTATTTTAATCACCAAATAGTAGAGAAGGAAGGACTGCAGACACAACTGTTTTAAACAGTAAATTAGCTCAATCTTTCCATTCAATAAGAGTAAATTAATCAAAAACTGAAAGTAGCAAAAACCCACCCATCCTTTTACAGATAGCTCAGGCGTCTCAATAGTCGCAAAGTCTGACTGGATGTTATTGTAAGTCTAAAAAGCTATTTTTTTGCAGACTGATCAGCTTAGCAGAAGCTATAGTTTGTATTTTAAATTGGAAGGTAAAATCAATTATTATAATGATGTGCAGCTGTACACATACACCACATTCTCGAAAACCAAGAGATGACAGAAGAAGATTGGGCTTTACTCCTACATTTTTCCTCAAGCAGAAGTTATTTCTAATAGTTCAAATACTTGCTTTTCTATTGGACAGACACACTGAATAATACAATCTTTAAGTCACAAAAATAGCAAGCTTATTTAGATGTGATGTGCTGCAGCTAAAATATTATTAGTGGCGGTCTTCTAAAAACAAAAAACCTTAGTTTCCCTATTAATATGACATCTCCCATGGTTTATTTAACCAGATGATTTGGAGGATATATTTGATACATTCATTGAAATACATGACATATTTGTCTTGCATGAGGAGGGAAATGGCTTTTTGAGTAGCTCAATTACATATTTGAAATAACCATTTCAGAACCAATGAAGTGCTTTTTAAAGCAATTGTACATTTAAAAAATTTGAGAAGACAGTAGATTAGCTACTTTAACCACCTAATTCACAATTTGTATTTATGACACTGGTACAGTACTCAAAAGAGCAGCCTGCATCTGCCAATGGATGACCAGTTATGATCACTTTCACCCTAAGCTGACTTGCAACCTATCACCGATGTCCTACCATAATGTTTTCACAAGTGAACTGGATACCCGAAAACAACAAATTACAATATTTAAAATTACAATTTTTGGAGATCCAAAAATCTGGTTGGGGCTAAAACTGTCATTTGAACTGACATAACAAGTAGGCCATTTGAAAAAAACAAATATTTCATGCAATGCTTTATAGTAAACCTTGATTGCATTGACGTTTCATTTCCTATGTATAACATTTAGAAACTCTAAAGTGTGGTTGCACACAATGTATATTAATAATTCACAAAAGCTTTTTTTGTCTTGAAGTTGTAAATAAACTGGATATTGAGCTGGCAGTGAGCTATAAGCTCTGAATGCATGAAGTTATTGGGTGGTCTATAAAACATGCCACACAAGGAAATGCCACGTTGTGTGGGCAATTGGCACCAACTAACATAAAGGGTTGGTCCAGAGCACTCATCCTAAATTAATTCCTTTCATATCTGTGGTTATGAAACTGGTGTTGTAGGTCCCTGCTGCTTTATGACTTAAATGTTGTATATTGGTGTTGGTTATATTAAAATTATATGTAAACTTGAAATAAGGATGGAGTCTTCTCTGTCTCTTTGTAATAACGTAGTAGTAATTTTAAAGTAAAGAAAATATAGTTGTCTAGGATAACAGTATTTCGATACCTCAAAAAAAGATCAACCTTTTTCCCTTGACACTTTTTACCAGTCTAGTTTTAATGTATTGTGTGTCTATCTATACCAAATAAAAATATCACTTGTGAGCCCATTCACGTCTCAGACAAGTTCTGCAACCCTGATTTTCGCCATTATCTCTTAGCGCACAGTGCTCCCACTGCAGCCAGTGATTCTGGGAAATGACAGGCAAATAAGCACTGTGCCACCTTTTACTTCATGTCTATTTTAATATGGACCCCTATAAGCATATGCCTGCCGTATTACACAGCATTTCAGCGCAGCCTGGGTTACAGTGCAGGGCCAGTAACACCTACTCACAGACAGCTGTTTCATCTCTTCAGTGTGAGGCTGGTTATACTGGCTTTGCAATGTGAAGTTGAAATAGGTTTCAACCACACATTATATGTTATGGTGGGTAAAAAAGTGACAAAAACCCTACCCCTTACAGTGTGCCCCAAATAAAAATATCACTTGTGAGCAGGGGGGAGGGGAGTGGGAGCCAACAGGGGGGAGGGGAGTGGGGAGACCCGTGACAACTGTCTTGGGCCCGGCAGCTGTGGGCGGGCCAGACAGTGTTGGAAATCAGGCCCCTGCCAGATGTCGGGCCCAAAATCCGCGTCCGGTTCCCTGCTCTTCTCCCCTACAGTGGGACTCCTCTCCCCCACTGCGGCCCGGCCTTCACTTAAGCCCACCCCTGTGCACATGCTGGAAGTTTATCCCTGCTGGAAATCGGGCAAAACATCCACATCTGTGGCACCAGAGGCACCCCCAAGGAAAGGGAGTATATGTGTGTCTGTATTTGGGGTGGGGTGAAGGGGGGGGGGGTTAGTTTATTTATTGGGGGAGGAGGGGAGGATATTTTGTGTGTCGGGGCAGGGGGGATATTTTTTGTATGGGGAGGGGGGAATTGTGTGTATAGGGGGTTGTTATTTTGTGTATGGGGACAGGGGGTTATGAGTATTGGGGGTTAATGTAAGTATTGGGGGGGTTATTATGTGTATTGAGGGGAGGGGGTAATTTGTGCATTGGGGTGGGGCAGGTTATTGAGTGTGTGTGGAGGAGAGATAGAGGTGTGTGGTAGAGGGAGGGAGGAGGAGAAGTGTGGGGGGAGAAGTGGGAAGAGGGTGAGGGGGGAGGAGGTGTGGGGGTGGGTGGAGAGAGGTGGGGAGCAGGAGAGGTGTGCGGGAGGGGGGGAGAGGTGGGGATGTGGGGGAGAAAGGTGTGGGAGAAAGATGGGGATGTGGGAGAGTGGTGGGGGAGAGAGGAATGGGGGTGTGAGAGAATTGGGGTGTTGTAGAGAGAGATGGGAGTGTAGGAGAGGGTTGGGAGTGTGGAAGAGGGTTGGGGGAGTGGGACAGGGAGAGAGGTGGGGGTATGGGAGAGAGATGTGGTGGTGTGGGAGAAAGAGAGGTGGGGTGTGAGATAGCAGGGGGGAGGGTCTTACAAGGCCACTGACACTGGGGGGGGGGGGGGCATAGTGGAATTTCTAGCCCTGGGCCCAGGGAAAGCTGTCTCAGACCCGGCTTTTGAGCATGTCATAGGTCTGCCACCCTGCTTTTCACCATTATCTCTTAGCATACAGTTCTTTCACTGCAGCCAGGAATTCTGGGAAATGACATGCAAATGAGCACACAGTGTTTATCTATAAAACTGTAATATCACTGTGTATTCAAATGTTTATCTGCTATTTATGTTAAAGGCTACACTAGATAAAGCCATACATATGTAACCCGGTTCCCTTTCCGTTGCGGACCCCCCCCCCCTCCGAGCACTCACTGCGGCTGGTTGCTGGGAATGCATTCACTGCGGTTGCCGGGGATGTGATCGCTTTGCGAGGCTCCCGGCGGTTCCCGAAGCAGGGCGCCGCCATTGCGCATTGCCTCGCGCATGCGCGGTAAGACCCAGACGACGGGAGGCATACAGGCAGCTCGCGTATGCGCAGAAGACGCGCGCGAGACACTAGCCTACCAGGAGAGGGCTCTAAGCAGGGACTACGAGTCCCATGAGCCTTAGAGGACCCCAACGTGACGCCAGGGAGCCAATAGGGCTGGAGCATCTCCTTGCAGGGGAGATTAGATACATTTTGCGGGCTCTAAGCACGTTAGGCAGTTGGTGACCGGAGCAGATAGGGGAAGGAGGTAGGGTGTAGGAGTCAGTGACTCCCTGCACTAGGCCAGCAGCACCCTAGGCCCCAGATAGCCCTGAGCCACCAGTAGTGTTGTGTTGTTTAAGGGACAGGCCCCAGGTTAGGGACCCTGACCCTTATTATTATCCAGAGTCAATTAGGGACACAGCGGACGCTGCACGTTTCTCCAGAGGTTTAGGCTCAGACCTCCGCTGCGGCTGCAGCAGCCATCCGGGTGGGATCGCCCCGGACGGTAGTTCCTGTATTCACTCGTCATCAGGATCCTTTGCGAAGCTCCTTGGCAGGCCCGGGCACTGGAGTGCTCGGCAGGTAATCTTCAAGTGCACCAACTATACCATCTATTCATACAAGACATAGTGGCTGCACAGTCACACACATAATTATCTCACTTGAGGGTGAAGGGACATATTGTGTGGGGTTACTGGACACGGGGTGGGATCACCCGGTGAAAGGGGGTAGCGTCCTGCGAGACGCAGTAGTTAGTGTCTCCTCTAGAGAGGGACACCTGTTGATATATATGAATAAGTACGGTTGCTACAGTAAAGTTATTGGTTGTTTTACATGCTGTGTGTGTGATATATATATATATATTGTCCTACGACGAACCACTCCCCCCTCCGGTGGGAGCCATCGCAGGTGGAGGCGCTGCACCGAGTACGAGGTTACTCCTATTATTTATACGTGCCCCAGGCTCCCCGTGGCGGAGGTTTAGGCCTCCTGTGAGCCTACACTACCGACACACTTTATCACACTGCGGCCAGATCCGCAAGCCGGGAGATTTCCCGGCTTGCTAGTGGCCGCCCCTCGGCGTGCCGCGCGTCTATGACGCGCGGTCACGCGTCTTCGGGAGCGTGCGCCCCCGCACGCGCGTCCAGGGGCTCCCCGAGGGAGCCCTGGTGTCCCGCGATCGCGGGACAGCGGCAGGGGGTTCCGGGGGACCCGGCGGACCCGGCAGCGGTAGGGAGAGCGCCCCGATCGGAGGGCGCTCTTCCGCTGCTTCGGCGCGCGCCCGTCACACTCGGGCGCGCGCCAGGCTACTGCTGCGGCCAAGAACGGGCAAATGCTCGAATAAACTTGGCCGCAGCAGTAACAGGTAAAGCACCACACCTGGTAACATTAAGTTCCCCGCACACACATACTATATGCTATTGGGTGGGGGAATACCCGTTACACATATATTCCCTAATGTTACAGGTTTAAAGAAGAAAGTTGTAATTTTTATATTGGCGGCGTGGCTGAGGTTATTGAATGTGTGTGTGGGGGAGAGAGAGAGAGGTGAGAGGGAGAGAGAGAGTTGGGGAGGAAGAGAGGTGTGGGGATTAGGGGAAGAGACATGGGGGGAGGGGAGGAGAGGTGCGGGATATAAATTGGGAGGTTATGTTGACCCCTAAATATGTAAAGTGTGACACACCAAGAAAAATCAAAGTTCAGTTTCAACAGTTTCGCAGTGTGGGACGCTAGGTAGTATACCTAGGGCTCTGGACTTGGATGCATTTATTTTGAAGTTAGATAATTCGCCAAAGTCAATTAGGTCTTTATAAAGATTGGGAAGCGACGTTAAGGGATTACTTAAAGTCAACACAATATTGTCCGTGAATAGGCCTAATTTATATTGACTTTGGCTTATTGTGATTCCGGTGATATCAGGGTTTGCTCATGTTTTATTGGCCAATGGTTCCACCGATAAGGAAAAAATAAGAGGTCATAATGGAAATCCCTGCCTAGTCCAATTTTTGATCATGATTGATGAGGATTGGTGACCTCTCATTGAAACCTTCATGGTGGGGATCGAGTAATAAGGCTTTAACCCCCATAAAAAATCTAGGGCCGAAATTTAGTTTCTTTAGGACTTGGAAAATGATGTTCCAACTTAGTGCTTTTTCAGCATCTAAACCAATTACTGTATCAACAACGGTTTCTTGGATTCCTTGACATGTGTAAAAAGTAGACTAATCTCCTTATATTGTCCCAGGCCTGGTGGTAAGAGACAAGCTCCATCTGGTCAGGATGTACTGTACCAAGTCAGGTATATGTGTTCAGCCTGTTGGCCAGGACTATAGCATACTTTTTCAGGACTGTATTTAACAAGAATATTGGTCTATAGCTTGCACACTCGTTCTTGTCTTTCCGTAATTTGTGAATCACCACGATAGTGGCCTCCGACATATATTGAAGGCAAGACGTACCCATCATGAGCGGATTAAACAGGGTGACCACATGGAGTAAGAGTAGTTGGACACATTTTTATTTTGTGAGTAGCCTTTTGAAAGGCCACCAGGACCTGAGGTTGTATAACTTTTTAGAGCTTTCATAGTTCCTAGATTTCTTCAGCTGCGATAGACTATTCTAGTTCGTATTTGTCTACTTCAGGAAGAATATTGTTGGTATTGGCTTTCGTATATACTGTAGATCTATTTTAGTGTACAGTCCCTAGGGAGCTCTGTTTTTTTTTTTTTTTAATTGTATAGTTCTGCATACTATTGTCTGAATCGCTCGTAGATTAATTCCGGGTCAGTTATTGATAGTGTGAAGTGAGTTTCTTTTGTTTAATTTAGCTGCAAGGAAGGAGTGGGCTTTATTATCTTTAGTATAGGATTTCTGCTCAAGCCACCTGCGTTTCTGATCAGTGTGGCTTATCAGAAGTTGATTTAGTTCACCTCTTACATTAACAATTTTGTCTCCTAGTGTCTTATTTGACTTGACTTTATTTTGATGATCAAGGTTTTCTTGTTCTTTAGTTAAAAGGTAGGTTTGTGAGGAGCATTGCGCGACGGGAAGGTGAATGGAGGCTTAGAGTGTGAGCTCCGTTCCCTCCAGCGTATTTAAACAAATAATCAGCAGCAGAAACGCAACCGCTTTCACATTCAAAACCAGCAAATGGTGCCTAAACAATCAGGAATGGCATCAACCAAGACACCGCGCAGAAAAACCCAGCCGGTGTCCACCTATTTCAGAAGCAAAGAGACAGCCAAGGCCGGTGCGCCTGAATCCCCAGCACAGCCATCTGCAGCGGAACCAGAAATGGATACCCCCGCTAAGGATCTCGATGATCTGTCGGTGATGCGCCGCAAGGATATGAAGGAGTTCTGCTCTTCTATGAAAAAAAAATTCAAATCAGAAATATGTGCTCTAAGAAAAGATGTTGATGCTCTGGGGGAACGCACGGATGCCTTAGAATCCAAAGCAGATGATACTGCTATTGCCCTGTCCCAAACACAAACCCAAATGGCCACCCTCAAAGAGCAGGTCAGATCTTTGGAAGATAAGATCGAAGATGCTGAGAATCGGGACCGTCGCTGTAACATCCGGCTGAGAGGGGTGCCCGAATCTATCACGAACCCCGAGGACTTTACCACGAAGTGGTTAGAACATATCTTCCCAGACATGGCGGACAGGGACCTTGTATTGGACAGATGGCACCGCGCACTGCGGAGAAGACCAGGAGATCCCCCTAGAGACATTGTGCTTAGGTTCCATTGCAACCGCACCAAAGAGGAAACCTGCCGAATTGCCAGGGAAATGAAGGTAGTGGAGTACGAGTAGATCAAGTTCCAGGTGTTTCAGGACCTGTCCCCCACCAAGTTGGCAAAGAGGAGAGCAATGGCTCCCGTTACAAGGGCACTACACGACCAGGAGATACGTTATCGCTGGTTATTTCCATGTGCACTCCTGGTTCTGAAAAATGGAGTAGCACATACCCTTAAGAATGCAGAGGATGGAGAGGGATTCCTCCGGCGGTCCTAGGATCCACGCAAAGCCCCCCTCGCCTGGTGGCGGCTAAAGATGGCGCTCCCGCGCCCTCATGATGCACTGTAGGGGGCACTCGGCCAGAAGCACGACCCTGGACCAAGCCGTCTCATCGCGAGATTTGGCCCCCGACACCTGCGCAGAAGAATACTGACGCAACGGCGTGAGAAGACGCGGCCAGTATCCAAGATGGCCGCGGAGTAATCCTACTGCGGGGATTCCCCCCGAAAGGACGGAGAGTAGCAGCTAGCAGCAGAAAGATACCAGCCAGACTCCCCGAGGGGCAAACCAAGAACCGGGAAGCGATCCCCAAAAGAAGATGGGGGAAGGGGGGGGGGGGTTGGGAGAGAGGGACGATGGGAAGGAGGGGGAACACTAAGGGACAGAGACTGCCTCTGCGGTATGAATACCCCCTAGGAAAAAGGATACAGGTGCTGGGATTGTTACTGATTTTCTGGAAGTCCCACCTAATATTTAGACGTTTAGTAATATGCATTACACTCGCTCGAGTTGCGCATAGGTGCCATATACAGCCAGCAACTAAGCCATAGGTCCAAGTAGGCACTCCAGAGATACAAGGCTGAGCTCTACAGCAGTAAATAATCAGGCATAATTTATCACAATATCCAGGATATCCTATGCGAAAGTGTGGTACATAAAGTACAATAGGAGTTGCTTAGCATTAGATGATATATTATAGCCTTAGCTGCTGCCTAGGTATTTACTAACACCTGCACCAATAACGCAATATACAATGGTTAGGGGCTAGCAATATGAGATGCTGGAGTTTGATCTACATAGGTGGGAGGTAATGCAGGTAAATATTTCAATAATTACTTGGTCACTCTGCATCAGGAAGGTGCTACGACCAAGTACATGTAAGACCCAGTCGCGGGCTCCTGAACCAGGAGGTTCAAGGGACAGATCCTGATGCCCAACATCGGTTACGGGAGTAACAAGAAGACCACTATTACTTAACTATGCGTGGGCCGGGTATCAGTTATACAGGTACAAAATTAGTGTGGGGTGAGCAATTAAAGGTGGACGCTGTCACGCCTGTATGTCCGCAGACCAAGCTAGACCCCAGTACTGAGGTGGGAACGGTATGATACCACACACCCACAGCAGTGGGAGCAAGCTCGGAGTGTGGTATAGCATTGCTGGGCCTGTTGGAAGAGTTGTTAGTGTATACTTGCAACGCTTGGAGAATGTCCGTGAGAATAGTCGTGTCCGTTTGCCAATGTCCAGGGATCCAGAGGGTAGAGTCGTCAGAGGGCAAGCCAGGTCCTAGGAAGCCAGAGGTCAGCGGAGTCGTATGCGGAGCAGGGTTCAAAGGGGTACCAGAGAGAAGAGTAGTCCAAGGTAAGCAGAGGTCAAAGCCAGGGAAATCCAAAGTAACACAGGAGCAGGTAATCACAGGAGCACAGAGGGAGCACAGCATAGGTCAGGTACACACAGGGAAACAGGAACTATGCAGAGCGAAGAAGAGGTGGACAGACAGGATTATAAAGGAAGGTGCACCAATGACAGAGAGGGGAGGAGTAGAGAGAGAAGTGCGAGAAGCTAGAGATAGGTCAGGGAGAGAAGAGGAGGAGACAGAAGGGGCAGTCAGGGGAGTGGCCTGTACAGCTAGGGAGGCAGAGACAGGGGGAACCTGATAAGAAGAGTCTGTGTGCGCACCCCCTGTAAGCTGGGGATGCGCGCGCACAGGTTGCAACACAGGCGCGGCCCGCACGGAGCAGGGGAAGACCGCAGGAGGGGGACGGAGCCAAGAGGAAGGGAATGCGCGCGAGGCCTGTGCCCGCGCAATGGCCAGCAAAGGCAGAGAGGAGCATGTACGTGCGTCCTCCGTGGGCTGAGGGAGTGCACGCACCGGACGCGTCACCAGGCGCGCGGAGCGCCGTGCCGCGGGCACCACGCGAGGAGGAGGCAACGGGACGGATGGCACCACAGGGGAAGGTAAAGGAGCTACCGCCGGGGAGAGGGAGCGGGGAGGATCAAAGCAGGGGCTAAGGGAGCGTCTGAGTATGCGAGACCTGCAGGGAACGCGCTGCGGCAAGGGGAGAGAGGTAGAAGGTGAAGGAGAGGAGTGGGAAGGAGTTGAAAGGGTAATAGGAGATGGGAGAGAGGGACAAGGAGAGGAAAGAATCTCCTGAGTTGTCACAGACGCGGAGTGCAGTTCACCATTAGGATTAAGTAATACGGTTTAATGTTAGAGTTTACAAGGTTAAGAAGTTCTGCTGCGATAAATTTACAAACTGATTAATGGAGGCACGCCGGTGGGAATTTTCCCATGTCGACGTGCATGCGATCTCAGCTACGATCCCTAGGAAGGAGGGATTGTGAACAAGTCCCAGGGGGGTCGGGTCCCAGCATGAAGGGGAGATCCCTTTGTAAGACTGGGCAAAGAGACCAACACCATGGGCGCAGGAGACATCCTCGGGGGCTCCCGAGGTGGGCTCTTGACTTTTTGTTACCGAGTTTCATTTTTGTGTTGGTATTTTCTTTATTTTCTGGTTTTTGTCCGAACCCTCCTGTCTTTACCCCTCTGTGGCTGAACCTGCCCCTCTCCCCCCCCCCACCCCATTGATTCACCCGAAAGGCTGGTTTCCGAAGTTTTGTTGCATTATTATTACTATTATCTCACTTGATAATATAATGTTGATCATTAAGACAAAATCTACCCTACAATGTATTTTATGTTGTTATGATTCAATACAAATTTAAGTTACAAAAAAAAAAAGGTAGGTTTGTTTTAGTCTAATCTTTTTGTTATAAGATATGTTAATGCATACCCCCGAATAACATCCTTGTGTCACCCAAAGAGATGAGAGTGATATATCCTCTGTGTTACTTATTTCAAAATAGTTTCTACTTCTAGTCTCAATATCTTTTCTAGTGAACAGGTTGCATAGTATGGTATCGTTCAATATCCACCTTAATTGACCTGGTGGGCGTTCCAATCCCATATTTAAATCCTGTCTCCAATCACCCCTTGATGTGTGTATTTTAGTAAATGCAACTTGTAACAATCCCATATTTGAATCATGTCTCCAATCACCCCTTGATGTGTATTTTAATTAAATTCAGCTCATAACACGTAGGCAGGATAACAGCCTGTTTAGAAATACCATTTGTTTTAAGGTGCCCCACATGTGCTAATTAAGTTGGCTGGGCTAAACTTAATTCAGTCAGGTGACTTGTTAGAGCTATATGTAGCAAGTAAGCCACAGCTCAGCCCCAAGATTGTTAGAGCTACATAACTAAAAGCATAGCAGCCTATGCTGTCTTGCAGCCTGATTTTAAAGCAGCCCATGTTTCAAGTAGCTTGCAAAGTGGAGGTTAAAAGGGAGTTCAACAGGAGTGAACAAGTGGACAACACCTACTGGCCCTGATTCCTGCATTTGAACTACGCTGTAAATGAGGATATTATCTATCCCAGACTGCACACCTCAACAATTAACTATTGCTGTGATGCCACCTTTACTATTTATATTTGATATGACCTCACTTCTTCTCAAATTACGCACTTCTTTCTACCAGCCTCATTATGTCTCTAACTCTATTCATATATCTCCATCTCTCCTTCCTTCATCACTTCTCAATTCACATGAACTGCTTTCTAACTTGCCGCCTCTGACACTACACAGCTTTACACCCTGCACTAAAACACACCCCTACAAATCGTCCTCACCCATTCTCTTTTTTCCATGCTTCACCTCCTTGCTTCTGGGGATATATCTCTCAATCCTGGTCCGTGTCTTATTCCTACATGCGCTCGCCCTCGCCTGCCAATTGCAACCTCTACTCCTTCTGGTGTCAACCCCTCCAACCTCATACCCATCCCCTGCCACCCTCCCTCCTCTCTCCCTTTCTCCTGTGCCCTTTGGAATGCTCACTCCTGCTCCAACAAGTTCCTCTCTGTGCATGACTTCTTTTTCTCTCATTCTCTGCTCCTATTTGCTCTAACAGAGACCTGGCTCACTCAGTCTGACTCTGCTCTGGAAGCTGCCCTCTCTTATGGTGGCCTTTCTTTCTCTCACACTCTGCGCCAGATGGCAGGGTGGAGGCGTGGGGCTCCTCCCCTTCTCTCTCTGCCATTACCATCCCCTTCCAATTCCCCCCTCTCTTGCTTTCCCCTCCTTTTGAAGCTCACACTGTCCAGATTTTCTCTCCTCTCCCTGTCCACGTGGAGGTCATCTATCACCCACCTACCTCTACTTATCCCCCTTCTGCCTTTCTCTCTCCCTTTGAATCCCGGCTCTCTTTCTTTCTCTCTTCAGACTCCCCTTTTCTTTTCCTTGGGGACTGCTACATTGATAACCACTCTCTCCCTTGGGCTTCCTGCTTTCTCTCTCTAACCTCTTCATTTGGCCTTCAACAGTGGACAACAGCCAGCACATACAAGGATGGACACCATCTAGACCTGGTTTTACATAAAAAAATTCTCCATTTCCCCCTTTCCTTTCATTGACCATCACGTCATCTCATTTTCTCTCTCTAGTTTCTCCCCTTCTCCATCTCCATCTACCTGTCTATTAACTCCATCTGCGCTCTATTAACCTACCAACTTTTGATGCCACTTTACGCTCCTCCCACCCCTCTCTCTGCCCTGTTCCAGACCCTGACAACCTGGTCAGGATCTACAACCCTGCCCTGTCCTCCTCTCTTGATCTACATGCCCCACTTTCTCTCTGCCATTCTCGCCCTTCTAACCCAGACCCTGGCTAAATTCCCACACATGCATGCTGCGTTCCTTAACTCATTGCTCTGAACACCTCCGGAGGACATCTCACACTCTCGCAGACTTCTTTCACTACAAATTTATGCTATCCTGTTTCAACTCTGACCTCTCTCAGCCTAAACAAACCTATTTTCCTTCACTATTCAACATACACACACACACACACACAAGTCTAACCCATCCCGACTCTTCTCTGTCTTTGACTCGCTACTCAGACCACCCTCAGCTGCCTCTTTTTCTTCCTCCATCTGACCTCAGGACTTGGCTGACTATTTCAAGGAAAAGGTGGAATCCATACGTCAGAACATCCTCTTTGTTTCCTCCTCCCACCCTACACCGCTTCCAAACTCTCCTCCTGCCTTCCTTGACTCTTTTTCCGCTGTCACAGAGGAGGATGTGTCACTGTTGATCTCCTCTTCTCCCTCTACAACTTACCATCTTGACCCCATTCCCTCCCATCTCCTAAAACCTCTTACTCCTACTATAATCCCTACGCTCACACAGATTGTAACTTCTCCCTCTACACAGGTACCTTTCCCTCCTCCTTCAAACATTCAACAGTTATACCATTACTCAAAAACAGCAAGCTTGACTCTACCTGGCTTTCTAACCATCGACCTGTCTCCCTCCTGCGTTTTGCCTCTAAACTCCTAGAACGCCTGCTCCATTTTCTCACCACATATTCTCTCCTAGACCTTCTACAATCTGGCTTCTGCACTGCTTACTCCACTGAAACAGCCATCACAAAAATGCCAAAGATAGAGGTCATTACACTCTGCTCATATTACTTGATCTCTCTGCAGCATTTGATACCCTGGCCCACACACTCCTCCTTCACATTCTCCATACTCTTAGTATTCATAACAAAGCTCTATCCTGGATCTCCTCTTACCACTCCCATCGTACTTTCAGTGTCTCTTCTGCTAAAACCTACTCCTCCTCTATCGATCTCTCTGTGGGGGTACCCCAGGGCTCTGTTCTGGGACCTCTCCTCTTTTCTCTGTACACACTCACTCTACATGACCTAATCACATCTCTTGGGTTCAAATATCACCTCTATGCTGACGACACACACATTTACTTCTTAACCCATGACCTGACACCTGCTGTACAGACCAAAGTTTCTGAATGTCTCTCGGGATATCATCCTGGATGGCCCTTCACTGACTTAGACTCAACATGTCAAAAACAGAGCTCATCCCAAACCTGCCTCCCCCCTACCTCTATCCACATTACTGTTGGAAGTTCTGTCATACACCCAGTAGCGCAAGCACGCTGCCTAGGGGTCACACTCGAGTCCTCTCTCACATTCTCCTCTCATATTTAAAACATCTAAAACCTGTAGCTTTTTCTTCCGCAATATTACAAAGATACGCCCTTTCCTCTGTTGCTCCACTGCTAAAACTTTGACTCAGGCCCTCATTCTCAGCCGTCTCGATTACTGTAACCTCCTGCTGTCCGGCCTTCCTGCCTCTCACCCGTCTCCCCTACAATCTATGTAGTCCTACGTTTCGGCTGTGCAGAACAGCCTTTTACAACCTTGTAAAAGGCTGTACTGCACAGCCGAAACGTGGACTACTTGGGTCATTAAAATATTTTGTTTAAGTCAATGTGCTGGATTCTCTCTGAACATTCATTGTTACTGGGACTCTAGGATCACCCTGAAGTTCGTGCACTGACAGCTAAGTACCCCACCTGACCTCTTAATATTGACTGCATGCATTATCTTTCCTCCACTACAATCTATCCTGAACACTGCTGCCAGAATCACTCTACTCTTTCCTAAATCTGTCTCAGCGTCTTCCCTGCTGAAATCACACTCCTGGCTTCCGATAAAATCCTACATCTCGCACTTAATTCTCCTCCTCACCTTTACACTCTTCTACCCCTCCTTACAGCTCAGCCCTAATTTCTCGCTATGCACCATCCCGACTCTTGCGTTCCGCTCAAGTTTGTCTTCTCTCTACCCACTTTGTATCTAAAGCCCTATCCCGCCTTAAACCTTTAACACTGACAGCCCCACACTTTTGGAATACCCTTCCCCTCAATACCTGACTAAGTAGTAGGGGCTAACTTCCCATTTATTTTGTCACCTGAATATTCGACTAGCACCTTCTCTATCCACCTTTAAGACCCACTTAAAAACACACCTGCTTAACGAAGCATTTGAGTAGCTCTGTGGCTAATACTATACACCTGATACATAAAGTTTGGCCCCTTGCAGACGCACTTACCAGAATGCCGTCCTACTGTCTCTGTATGTTCTTCCTACCTACCAATTAGATGGTAAGCTCTTCGGAGCAGGGACTCCTCTTCCTAAATGTTAATTTTTATGTCTGAAGCACTTATTCCCATGACCTGTTATTTGTATTATTTGTTATTTATACGATTGTCATGTGTATTACTGCTGTGAAGCGCTATGTATATTAATGGTGCTATATAAAGACATATGAACAAATGGGAGGATCCAGGGCACTACAGATTTTCAAGAAAATAAATTTATTCTAGGCACACACAACGTTTTGAGCTGTACAAAGCTCTTTCTCAAGTGACTGTACAGCTCAAAACGTTGTGTGTGCCTAGAATAAATTTATTTTCTTGAAAATCCGTAGTGCCCTGGATCCTCCCATTTGTTCATATATCTTGAAATTACACCAGACAGGTTATTTCCCTGAACCACGGAGCACCGGTACCTCTAACTGCAAGTATATTGCTGCTTTATTATACTCTTACAGGTGTGCTAGACATTACCCTTTTGTTTGCTATATAAAGACATACATACATACAAGGATTGTGGTGGGTACATGATCCAACCATGTAATCACGTGGTATTTAGTTTGTGAAATTGAGTTGCAAAGTGATTTGTCCAGTAATAGATAATCTATTTTCGCGTATGAGAGATGTACCTAAGAGTAGAGAAATCTTTAACTGTGGGGTATGTTTGTCTCAATATGTCAATAACATTTAGGCGGGTACACAAATCCTGTAGGCTTATCAAATTTAGCTTACCTCTGGCGTTCAGTGTTGGGTTATGGGGATGTGTTTAATAAAGAAGACAGTCCATTACTGCATTGAAATCACCCCCAATAATGAGGTGTCCCTTATTTAGCCTTTGAATTTCCATGGTTAGTGTTTTAAAAAAAAAAGCTGTGTGTGCTGTGCACGCGCATAGTAAGTGAAACTTCTTTGACTTTTGTCACAGAAATTGTATTTGTATTGGTGATGTTTTAATTAAAAATCAAAATACAATTTCAGTGACAAAACGCAAATAAATTTGACTTATAAAGCGCGTGCTCGGCACACATCCCCTGTATTAGCTATTTGCACTAAGTGTGAATTCCTTGTGTATGTGTCTCAGTCAGTGTGTGTGTGTGTGTCAGTGTGTGTGTATGTGTGTCAGTCAGTGTGTGTGTATGTGTGTCAGTCAGTGTGTGTGTGTGTGTATGTGTGTCAGTCAGTGTGTGTGTGTGTGTGACGATAGTGAGGGTTTGGCCCGGGATTAACGGGGTTACTCCCCAAGGGCCCCCCTCTAACCTCGCCAGGGAGACAAGGGGTTAACTGGGCTGAGGTCCAGAAATGTGATTTAACCCTTGTTATAACATGAAAATGCTTATTCCCCTGTGTAAAATGTATTGTTGCTGGGTCAGTGTCTGCATAACCCACCCACTGGGACTTAAGGGGTTAATCTAATATGCAGTGCTGAATAAACAGTTACCTGAAAACTGGTAATTTGGGAACGGAGTAAGCCAGGACCGTGAGCCTTGGGGTACAGCCTCCGGGTCACCCCCCAAGTACACACATATTAAAAATATAACTTTGTCATAAGAGGAACATATATTTTTGATAAAGTGACTTTTTGCAGATTTTGAAATATACAGGCAGAATGCTAATGGTGTGCTAATGCTAATGTACAGGCAGAATGCCTGCCCTTTTGTAATGCATGAGGAACCAAATGGTCTTGACACCTTAAAGCTGGGTTACCTCTGTATGCTAAATAGGACATCCTGCTAGAATTTAGCCTGGCTTCACAGGGGTATTGCTATGCGAGACCCAGGAATGGAAGTGTTTGTTATTCACACCTTCCAGCAAAAGGTATCCTGCTTCAAAGGGTTTATTGATGGGGGTAGGGGTGGAGCTACCCCAAGCAGGATATCAAAATGAGTAACCTTATTAAATATAAGAATACTATGAGATGTCCTGACTTCCCCGCCACCAACCGTTACAAACACTTAATATCTGGCCCTTAGTGGCTGCCAGATATTAATATCTCTATTAATTTTGATATTACACTGTAATGTTTGGTCTCTCTGCGAGCGTCAGGTGGGACGGAATGTATTAATATATCTCACCTGACTGTATGTATTACTGAACTCAAGTTATGAGGTGATTTGCAGTAAATATGAAATTTTGGTTGAGTTCTGAGAAACTGCAACCCCCTGCTATGATAATGAGCAGGAATGCCAGAATTTACATCGCGTGGTCATCAAATGCTAAATTGCTAATTACTTATGCTTGGCCCAACTGACCAAAAGGAACTAGCCAGAGTAAGTGTAACTTTTCACACTGGACCCTGGAAGTGCGAATGAGCTTCAAAAGCTTCAAAGGGACTTTTGCTAGACGGCACGGCGCCGTATCTGGGAAAGAGGGGGTTAAAATGATATATAAGTCAGAACCACCCTTTACCCATTGTTCTTCATGCAAATGTTCTTCATGCAAATGTTCTTCATGATCTTCATGTCTGCATGTCATCAGGCCTGTGTCTTTATGCAAGATCTTGGGATGATGCAGGTATTGCTGTATAACTTTGCCTGTCTTGCTGTGATGTCAACTGAAATATATGGGAGAAGTGGCCCAGTCTGTATCCTGATGGCCTTCTGTCCTAATCTTTAAGTAAGTGTCTATATTTTGCCTGTTATTTGTACACATCTGTTGTGTTCACCTTTATCAAGGAATAAATTACATTTTATCATATCTAAGTCTCGTCCCAGTTCAAACCCAGGTATATATATATATATTTATATATAGTTTTGGTGTAAATTACAGCCCGTCACAAGCTACCGTGACAGTGTGTGTGTGTGTGTGTGTGTGTGTGTGTGTGTCAGTCAGTGTGTATGTGTATCTGTCAGTGTGTATGTGTATCTGTGTCAGTGTGTGTGTATGTGTATCTGTGTCAGTGTGTGTGTGTGTGTGTGTGTGTGTGTGTGTGTGTGTGTGTGTGTGTCAGTGTGTGGGGGTGTGGGTGGGTCAGTCAGTATGTGGGGGGGGGGTGTGGGTGGGTCAGTCAGTGTGTGGGGGTGTGTGGGTGGGTCAGTCAGTGTGTGGGGGGGTGTGGGGGGGTCAGTCAGTGTGCGGGGGGGTGTGGGGGGGTCAGTCAGTGTGCGGGGGGTGTGGGTGGGTCAGTCAGTGTGCGGGGGGTGTGGGTGGGTCAGTCAGTGTGCAGGGGGGCGTGGGTGGGTCAGTCAGTGTGCGTGGGGGTGTGGGTGGGTCAGTCAGTGTGTGTGTGGGGGTGGGTCAGTCAGTGTGCGGGGGGGTGGGTGGGTCAGTCAGTGTGCGGGGGGGTGTGGGGGGGTCAGTCAGTGTGCGGGGGGGTGTGGGGGGGTCAGTCAGTGTGCGGGGGGGGTGTGGGTGGGTCAGTCAGTGTGCGGGGGGGTGTGGGTGGGTCAGTCAGTGTGCGGGGGTGTGTGGGTGGGTCAGTCAGTGTGCGGGGGGGTGGGTCAGTCAGGGTGTGGGTGGGTCAGTCAGTGTGCGGGGGGTGTGGGTGGGTCCGTCAGTGTGCGGGGGGGGGTGTGGGTGGGTCAGTCAGTGTGCGGGGGGGGTGTGTGGGTGGGTCAGTCAGTGTGCGGGGGGGGTGTGTGGGTGGGTCAGTCAGTGTGCGGGGGTGGGGGTGGGTGGGTCAGTCAGTGTGCGGGGGGGGGGGTGGGTGGGTCAGTCAGTGTGCGTCAGTCAGTGTGCGGGGGGGTGTGGGTGGGTCAGTCAGTGTGCGGGGGTGTGTGGGTGGGTCAGTCAGTGTGCGGGGGGGTGTGGGTAAGTCAGTCAGTGGGGGTGGGTCAGTCAGTGTGCGTGGGGGTGGGGGTGGGTCAGTCAGTGTGTGGGGGGTGTGGGTGGGTCAGTCAGTGTGTGGGGGGGTGTGGGTGGGTCAGTCAGTGTGCGGGGGTGTGTGGGTGGGTCAGTCAGTGTGCGGGGGGGTGTGGGGGGGTCAGTCAGTGTGCAGGGGGGTGTGGGTGGGTCAGTCAGTGTGCGGGGGTGTGTGGGTGGGTCAGTCAGTGTGCGGGGGGTGGGTCAGTCAGGGTGTGGGTGGGTCAGTCAGTGTGCGTGGGGGTGGGGGTGGGTCAGTCAGTGTGCGGGGGGGTGTGGGTGGGTCAGTCAGTGTGCAGGGGGGTGTGGGTGGGTCCGTCAGTGTGCGGGGGGGGTGTGGGTGGGTCAGTCAGTGTGCGGGGGGGGTGTGGGTGGGTCAGTCAGTGTGCAGGGGTGTGTGGGTGGGTCAGTCAGTGTGCGGGGGT
The DNA here is from genome assembly GCF_040206685.1 of Ascaphus truei. Taxonomy (NCBI): domain Eukaryota; kingdom Metazoa; phylum Chordata; class Amphibia; order Anura; family Ascaphidae; genus Ascaphus; species Ascaphus truei. The sequence continues at coordinate 115,558,027 of NC_134487.1, forward strand.
GTGTGGGTGGGTCAGTCAGTGTGCGGGGGGGTGTGGGTAAGTCAGTCAGTGTGCGGGGGGGTGTGGGGGGGTCAGTCAGTGTGCGGGGGGTGTGGGTGGGTCAGTGTGTGGGTGGGTCAGTCAGTGTGTGGGGGGGTCAGTCAGTGTGTGGGGGTGTGTGGGGGTGGTCAGTCAGTGTGTGGGGGTGTGTGGGGGGGTCAGTCAGTGTGTGGGGGGTGTGGGGGGGTCAGTCAGTGTGTGGGGGGTGTGGGGGGGACAGTCAGTGTGTGGGGGGGTCAGTCAGTGTGTGTGGGTGGGTCAGTCAGTGTGTGGGTGGGTGGGTGGGTCAGTCAGTGTGTGGGTAGGTAGGTCGGTCAGTGTGTGTGGGGGGGTGTGGGTGGGTCAGTCAGTGTGTATGTGTCCAGCTGCAGCCAGGGGCGGGGTGTAACATTGCACACCACCTCTCTCTCCCCCCCCCCTTATGCAAATTCTGAGCGCGCGCACACACACAGACACACAGACACACACACACACAGAGACACACACAGAGAGACACACACACCCCGCACGCAATCTGCACACACACACACCCCGCACGCAATCTGCGCACACACACCTCCCATGGGGTACATGCGCCCGGCACGGGCATGGGTGACCGAGGCCCTGTGCCGCGCAGGTTGCGGCCGGGTTTGCGCCGTGTGCCACCGCTTCCTGCGGGCGCAAGGGGCCCGCGAAAGCCCGTGGCAGTGGAAGGCTGAATGGCGCCGCTGCCAATGGGCGTGAGGAGCGTGTGGGTGGGACGACGCCACTGCCAGCCGCTTCTGCGCATGTGTGGTGTCCGTCAGCGGCACCATCACAACTGCGCATGCACGGCATGGCAGCGGTCGAGGAACCGTTGGGCCGTTAGGAGCGGCGGCGCGCCACATATGTTAGCAGCCGGGTGTGTGGGGGGGTGCGGCGGCGATTAGGAGCGGCGGCGACATGTGACAGGGGACAGGGGACGTGTGAGCGGAGCGGCGTCCATTAGGTGACGTCACTTCCGTTTCACATTTCGCCCCCCATCTATCCAGTTTTGCTCCATCAGGACTAGGTGCCACAAAGAAGTTTCACTTCAAAAAGCTCTCCTGGTGTGTGTTTGGGGTATAGATGTTTACTAAAGTGATTGCAGAGTTCTCAATTAAAGCTGACGCAATATTATATCTCCTGGTCGCATGTGGAGGTCAGTTCCTGGAAAGGGACATTCTTATTTATTAGTACTGCCAACCCTTTTGTTTTGCTAACCTATGGGGAATAAAATCTCCAAGAAAATGTGGGGTTCCTAAGTAACTGGGTATCCTTTTCTACCAGGTGGTCTGCTGCAGGAAAATCACCGTTCCTTTACATTTCTCGATATCTGCGAACAGCAACCGACTCTTTTGGGGGGTGTTAAGCCCCTTAACATTATAAGAAATACAGCTGATCGACATTAGTGTGGAGTGTGACTTTGTATTTGCCTTAGTTGGAGTTCCAGTGACAGAAACGGCCTTGTGGGGGTTGGGAGTCATCAAGTTGTGGGCATGGAGTAGATTACTTGTAAATTGGCGGGTTTTGCACCACCTTTGAAGTGCAATTATAAATGTAATACTGTAGGTGAAGGGGCTTTTTGTGACGTTTAGGGGAGGGGTGTGGGGGCATGACAAATGTTTGTCCAATCTTCTTGGTGTTAGGTGGACAACGTGGACTAATAGGAACGTTTTTTATTGATACCTCTGGCTACACAGCAGCGCAAAAATGAATTCCATCAATAACCTGCATCGAATATTCCCATAAAATACATTTACTTCACAAATACAATGGTTGCAAACGCAGCTTGTAATGCTTGCACACTGACAATAACTGAAATCTGAATGAACACACAATTTGTCTTGGGAACTATGAAACAGCCCCACATAAGCAATCTAGAAATCTTATAACTCTATAATGATCTTTATCACCATAGAGATCAGTTAAAGTGGAGCTTTTAAGTCCGGGTATTGAATTACTGAACTACAGCTATGGATAACACGGCAGATAAGAACTACAGGTCACAGTTTTATACGGGAATTAAGTTAAATCTATCTCAAGAGTGATGGAAAGTAAGCTACTAAAAAAAACTCTGCTATTATGCAAAACAGCAACTGTTGGAAAATGCAAGGAACAATAATTTGTCAAAATAACAAAAACACATTAAGTACTTTGTGGGGGGATTCTCCATACAGTACTATGTACTAAAGTTATGTTTGATATGCCTACTCTTGTTTTGCAACTTAGCTGGTCATATTTTGTGGGGACTGCCTTTTGCTGCATTTTAATTATTTGGTATCTTCCTACTTTAAATACAAGCGCTCAATGTTAGCACTGTATATAAACAAATAAGTGTGTTCCCATGTGAATAGTAGAAGGGAAAAAAGTCACCAACCCCAATAATGTAATACTATTATTAATCAATAATTCCTATTTTTAAAACAATTATCTGATGCTTTTGTACAGAATACAAAACACATTTACAGTAAAACAATGTAACAAATGTCCTTCTGGCCTGCACCCCTAAAAGCAGCTGTTGTAAACCAAATTCTCCTGGTTGCTATGTGTTTTTGTTGCTCTTACATTAAATATCATTCTGTGTAAATGCAGTACAGAGCATTGGACCTGAATGTGTACTATTATTTTGGCTAAGAAAAAACCCACACAGACCTTTATTTAATACATGCAAAGACATTTGTTTTGTACATATCTAGTTCTCATAACAACAACAATGTTAAGGTATGCACATTCCAATTGGTGTAACTGGGAATGCAAACTTTTTTCCCTTTTTATGTTGGAAAACTCAAATAAAAATGTTCTAAAACTCATTTTATTTGAAAACAAATGTATAAAATAAACCCTGCTCTACAACCTGTCAGCAAAACTCGTTCAACAACTTCATGGGCCCCATAAACCAACCACCCCTCCCCCCCCCCCCCCTGAACAGTTTTCATTTTTATTGCTGTAAGGTTCATTCGTGCTAGCCTAGCTTGTATTTGTTAAGTTCTGAAACAAATTAATTTAAAACATTATATTTTAATTAATATATTCAAAGAGTCTGACATAATAAAAGGTAACTCCTACGGTTCATTACAATGGCATAAATGCCATTTCCGATAATGTACAACTTTCGTAGGTACTAGCTAAGAGTAATGCTTGCAAAGCTTGAGTCATTTGTGCAGGTATGTGCTCCAAATCATTTTTTGTAATTGTGCGATCACCATTCAAATTATATTATATGATTTATGATTATGTGAAAGTACAGGTCTATTATATTTTAAATTACCCATCCAAATCAAGATAAGCTCAATAGTATTAAAGATATGGGCCTGAAACAAACACATACACACACACACACACATATATATATTAACAGTACATACACACACTATGTGTGCATGTGTGTATGTATACACGTGTGTGTGTGCGTGCGTATATTTTTATTTAAACAGAGCTTCACAGCAGTAATACATGTGACATAATATAACACAATGGGAATAAGACCTAAAAGTAACTTTAGGAAAAGGAGTCCCTGCCCCGAAGGGCTTACAATCCAAATGCTAAGTAGGAAGAACGTATAGGGACAGTAGAGCTTTTTCTGGTAAATGTGTCTGCAAGGGGCCAAGGTCGATGTACAGTAGGTGGTGTATGGTACCAGCCACAAAGTTACCCATATGCTTTGTTAAAGAGGTGTGTTTTAAGATGGCTCTTAAAGATGGATAGAGAGAGTGCTAGTCGGATACTGAGAGAAAGGGCATTCCAGAGGTGCGGGGCAATGAGTGAGGAATTATTTAGGTGCGAGAGGGTTTTAGATACAAAAGGGGTAGACAGAAGACATCACTGAGCATAACACAAGAGTCCAGTGAATAGTGAATATTCACTAGTTCAATAGTATACTCAATAGTGTGAATACAAACAACTATCAACTAAAAACAATTGTTATACTATTGAAAAAAAAATTTTAATAAATGAATAAGGGGACACCAACAGAATGATGTTTAAAATGGTGGAAAGTGAAGGGACAATTTACACATCATTCTGTTGGTGTCCCCTTATTCATTTATTCAAATGTGTTGGTTTTTTTTAATAGTACTGTATAACAATTGTTTGTCAATTACTATTTAATATATATTTTTAACTACTATACAAAATATGATTTTTTGATTCTCTCTCTTTTTTTTGTAGTTCAACCTATCAATAAACCAATTAATAATATTGTGCATCTATCAGTGTTCAAAATATGGATTTATGGCACTTATTGATTTTTTATAAAGCACTGTATATAGGTGCTCTTATGTTTATATTAATTTTATACATTCCTGTTCAATGCTGTCACGCAGCTGTTAGTTTTATGTACTATATTCTCTAACAGCCCGCTAATAGCATCATGTGCAAACGTTTTTAGATCATTTTGATCAGGCTTTATAAGCAATGCGGAAGTAAGAGACTTTACTCCCCTGACGAAGTCACGTGTTGACGAAACGCATAGGGACTCAGATGGTACAGACGTCTGACGTCACCACACTCTTGAGTGCCTGGAATCCGAGGACCAGTTGTACATCGTGTGACTGCTCCTCCTACACTACTATATGACAGCTGAGTTAAGGATTGGATTACGGACAACAGTTGTTTGCTAGACTCTATTCTCCTATGGACATTCTAGAGGTCTGATTACTGGGTGTGGATTCCCTGTAGATGAGTACTAAACCATCAGAGAAATTATCTCTTTAAATGCGCATATTCTAGCTCCCTTTGTGAGTGTGCTACCCCAGATCCTTTTTATATTGGCAAAATTTTTATAAAGATTTATACTATGGGGCATGCGCTTCTCTTTTCTTCTTTCTAACAGATTCGTGTGGATGTAGGTTATCCTTTGAGAAGCTGCGACCCTGTTCAAGTCTATAAATACTGTATAGCCTTTTGGGCTATTTTACTATTCCATACCATTGAAACCGAGTTAACACAACTGTATCCTGCTATATTCACCTATTTGACATCTGTGTTATATTGTTCTTTTGCAACGGAGATATCAATTTATTTTCTGGATTTATCTGTCTTGCGCTGACTGTTTCCTTCTCTCTCTCTCTCTCTCTCTGTATGTATATATTATATACACACACACAAATAAATAAATATATATTTATTTTTGTGTATGTATATCAGTCAATATTGTGCCTTTTGCATTTTCCAATATAGACTTGCCAACTCTCTCTGATGTTTTGGAAATGTCATATTTGTATCAGCTGTGGTCTTATAGACTTTAATGGAGTCTCACTAATAAAAAGCAGTACTTTCCAATCAAATGGTTTTATTTTGTGCCAGAATCTTAAATTCTCGACAATTTTAGTCCCGGGGGATTTACATGTCTGCCCATCGCGGATCAGCTCTCACTAGGGCAGATGCATCAAGTGCTGAAACAGTTATCGCACCTGTTCTGGCTTTAAATCATATAGACTTGTAAGCGATAATCCGTACTGGCACTTGATGCACGTGCTTTAATGTGTTTTCAGAGTAGCAGTACTATTTTTCTTCTATTTTCTATAAAAGTAATCATGTTTCCAAAAATACATAAACTTGTTATAAACTCTATCCTGAAAGAACTGCTTCACTAGATGAAAATGTGCTTTATTCTTTGCTGTGGATTTTTAAATCGAAAATACAAAATAAAATAGCAATAATCCAAATAGTATGAGCAATAAACCTATATTAAAGAGAGAAATCAAGCCATTAGAAACTCACCATAATGCATATAACAGTTTCCTTTGGTGGGATCCAGCTGAATTGCTTTTAAGAAGTACCGCTCAGCTTCACTTTTGCGACCCTGTATGTAAAATACAAAATATAATACATTAATTGTGTTACTCTGCAGACTACTATGCAAAGCAGCCAGTAGCAAATACATACAGTACAAAACAGGTTCAAGGCACTCTCACTCCCAAATGATCAATATTATATATCGGGTGCGATCCGTTTGAATACAGACAAGTATGGTTTATAGAAAGAAAAAGTAGGCACCCTATAACTTTTTTGCAGGGTTATTTAAATGCTTCAGCTCCCAATGGAGCCTTTCTCAGAACCCCCAAACAGTGAAGGGAAACCTTAACATCCTCATACTCCCTGTGAACAAGTGTTAAATCGGTGTGAAATCTATGCAAATTATCAGTGACGTGTGATGTATTGTGAATACAACAAGCAACAACAAAATAGCTTCTAAAAACACACCAAAATAGTGTTATCGTGTATGAAAGACTTGCTTCAAGTAGTTACAGTATAAAGTATCAAGAAAATAAAGCATAAATACAGAACATGCATGTTGACAAATTTTGCCGATGACCCATAACTATAACTATGTGCACCTGAGCTTGTCACAAATCACTACTGTAATTACCTTTTAGCAATCTCTGGCTGGATTGCCTTTTGTCTGTATGGACAAGATGGAGCTCGTTATTCACCTTCCCAAACCAGGCCCCATTGTCCCCTTTTCCATTACACTATTATTTACCCAGTCTCGCAAGTATTGTAGGTTGCCTAGGGCTTACATTCGAGTCCACCCACAGATATATCAAACTTGCTATTTCTTCCTGCGAACATTGCAAAAATATGCTCCTTCCTCTGCTCTCAACTGTAGGATATCCCATCTTTTTTGCACCTTTTATCTCTATAGTCCTTTCAAGATTTAAACCTTATTCACTCATCTTTCCCTACCTATGGAACTCTCTTCCATTCAAAATTCACCTTCTAAGAAAAACATGTATTGGCATGCACTTGCAGCCAATGCACTCTGTAGGTCTCCCAAATACCCCCAAATAGCACTTAGATTGTAAGCTCCTTTGGGCAGTCTCCCCTTGTATTGCATTATTTTTTTACTTGCCACCTATAGTCTCATTTTTTTACATTATATTCCCTGTATTAAAAGATTTGAAAGCACTGTGCACATCATTTATAGATTATACACTCACATTACTGTAAATGTGCATAGTGTTATTTTGATTCTTCTGTAGAGTGCTTACCAATCAAATTACAAGGGAAATGTATCAGACAAATTATAATCAACCGTGTTTTCTACAGAGGCTCAAGGATTCAGAAAATGGCTTATACGGTACATGTAGGAAATGATGGTTTAGTGTTGAGGAAGTATGAAAGCAGGTGGTATTGCTGCTTAATGTGATACTTTATATGTCACTCTGGAGGAGAAAAGGCAAAAAGAAAAGAGAAATGGAAAAGCACACTAAATAAAATATTTAGCTACATTCCTTTAAATGCGAAAAAGCAACCAGAAATATTTTTAAATGTCTGCATAGTGTTCCATGTTTTGGGTTTTTATTTGTGATAAACAATGCCAGTAATTTTTCAATTTTTATTTTTCAAACCATACAGTAAAACCTGGATGGAATCAGGAGAAAAAAAAAACAAAACTTCCGCACCACACTACCCTGATAGCAACAACATAGGAGGCAGCATCTCATTGGGATGTGACCCAATCATAGAGTGATATTCATGTGGCTTGATTTGCCAACCTACACCACTCGTCTGTTCTGTTTTTACTGGAGATGTTTCAAATCTCAGAGCTGCAGGACACACAACTATCTCAGAAGGCTTAGTATGTAATGAAAATAAGTTCTCAGAAAAAATATTGAGTGAATTAATAAACTGGTGTAAATCAATAAAAAACTAATACAGATATCTGTGAAAAACATTAAATAACGGAAATGTGAAAAACTGTATTCAATATACTGTAGGTCATTTAATGATTGTTCCAACTTTCTTTTCCTTTTTTTTTTTTAACAAGGCTCTTTCAATTATATGGTTAATTTAATTAGAAAGATGCTCTTGTCAGTTTACAAAACTATTGGTACACAGAGTTTACTTATAGTCATGTGTAACTTTAAAGTTCATTTCTTGAAATAAATATGTATGAAAAAATTACTTGGCATAGAAAAAACTTCTCTGTATTGATTTAGTGCAATAATCATTTCTGTAACTTATTTAGTAAATCAATAAACTGTTGGCAAGGTACAACATTCACTATGAGACGCAGCTCTATAAAATTGCTTGATACTCTTGCATTTGATATTTGGTATCCAGGACCACACACGGAGGTACCTTTATGTCATTTTAGCAATCTACCGTTTCACAGTAATGCACTATCTCCAACCTAAACTACATAAGGCAATAAACTACTGAAGACTAATAAAAAGATCAAAAAGTGGAAACGCTAAAATTCACCGTGGGATTCCTTTACATTAATTTCTGCAATATACCTGCATTTATTTGAAAGCATTTGCATATAAAATGTAAACTTGGCACTATTTTTGGCATGAGAAATGGTGTACAGTAACTGATCCAACATAGCTTTAAGTTTAATAGTTATTTACCAACTTGCCAAAATACCTTCAGTGTCTATTGCTCACTCATTTGACAAATTGTTTCCTTTTGGCTTTTACTGTGGTTTGGTGTGTGGAGAAGAGATGGGCGACAACGTCAACATCCGTAACCTAGAATTTACCAAGCTTTCCATTCAAAATCCGTTCTGCAGTGTAAAATCTGTTGACGAATTGTTCCACTTTAAATCCGTGCGGATTCATCCAAAACTGCCATTGGATACAATCCACAGTGATTTTTAGGAATACAATCCACAGATTCCACAATCCATTTGTGGATTTTTTTAAAATCACCAATGGATTGCAGAATCTGCAGATAGGATTCTTAAAACCCTCCAGCAGATAGCAGAATCCGCGGATTGTCAGTGATAAAAAAAAAATCCAGAAAAACGAATCGTCCTTTTGAGACTGTTTTGTGTTAATCTGCGGACAAAAGGAACCACCCGATTTGAGGTGGATCCAAATTCGCAAAAAAAAGTGCCCATCTCATTCAATTCTTATTGGATAAATTATGCATCATAAAATCACAATTCTAATCTAATTTGTGTTTATATGAGAAATGCACTGTGCACAATTATGGATCCTGAAGAAGTGATAGGAATAAAACCAAGAGACAAACCACATAACAATGGATATACTGTAAGACATGTGTCGACTGACATAAAGGAGCTGTAAGTCTCATGGCTGGTTTTTCAGATACATGTACATGATTTATGTTTTAATTAATCTATAATAATAATAAAAGAGAATCTGTCTGTCTGTCAGGGCCATATCTCCTAGAGACCTGAAACATTGTATGCATACTAAGGGGGACCCTAGGGGCATGCACCTAAGAGTTATTTAAAAAATGTATTGAAATGTGTTATTTCTATGGAGTTAACATTTCTCGGACAAGCAAGTTAGCCAATGGGTGTTGTACCTGGTAGGCTATGTCTCTACCATGTGACATCATAATGCACATACAGTAGCCTAGTGGCAGATAAGGAGAGTCAGATAGTTATGTTTAGACAGAAGTTGACGTGAGAAAGCAGGAATGCTGCAGAATGAGAGAGGCTGAAATAATTGAGGACATCATAAGGTATTAAAGGGATGGTATCATGGAACAAGTAAGCCCATTTTTGCTCTCACTGTTCACCCCCCCCCCCCCTCCCCTTGCTTGCAGCTTCTGCCTGTCAGTTTCTTATTTTCAGCTGCATGTAGTTTGCGCACACACACACAAACACACACACACTGTGCCTGTGCAATGTATCAATATGTTGCCCTTTCTGCCTGAGAATGTAGCCAGTGAGTAGCTACAGCAACCTCTGAGATTCTTCTCAGAATGGGCTATTCTGCCCTCCCCCCTATCTTTGCTGACAGTAGTTTGTCCCATCTCACTTCTAGTGCGACCCTTGCTCCTCACTTCCTTTTCCACCCTGGATACAATGAGTACTCTCCCATGGCAAGACCATCTCTTTCTATCTGTTCCTAACTACAAACTCACAACTACACACCATCCACAAGAGCCTGTATTTACTGCTGCTTTTCCAATAAAGTGAAGGAAATATTATAGGACTTGGAGTGATTTGTAAAGGAAGCTGAGTTAATGCTATCTGGGGCTAGTCACACATCACACGTGACTCTGGCTTCAGAATAGATGGGAAGGAGAGAGATGAGGGGGTGTCATGAAACAAGAATCACATCTCTGTTTCACCCCCCTCTTTCCTTGAAGTTTCTGCCTGTCAGTTTCTTATTTTCAGCTGCATGGAGCTTGCATACACACACTGTGCGATAAGTTACAATGTTGCATTTCTTGTCTCTAGACACATAATCAGTGAGTTGCTACTGCAGCTTCTGAGATCCTTCTCAGAATGGGCTAGTCTGCCCTCTCCCCCTCTGCCTTGCTCACAGATGGTCTGTCCCCAGACTATCTTGTTACCCAGAATACACTGGCACTTCCTTTCACGTTCAACACTGACTGAGTGAGTACCTCTCTGTTACTCTCCTATGGCAAGGCCATTTCTTTCTACCTGCTTCTAACTACAAATCATTACAACACTCCATCCACAAGTGCCTGTATTTACTGCTGCTTTTCCAATAAAGTGAAGGAAATATTATAGGACTTGGAGTGAAAGGGGGCTGAGTTAATGCTATCAGGGGCTATTCACACAACAAAACGTGACCCTAGCTTCAGAATAGGGGGAGAGAGAGAAGGGTAGGTGGGAGGGGTGAGAGGTGATGAGGGTAGGTGAGGGGGAGAGGGGGTAAGGGGTGAGAGAGGGTGGTGGGGTGAGGGAGGGTGGTGGGGTGAGGGAGGGTGGTGGGGTAGGAGAGGGAGAAAAGGAGGTGGAGGGAGAGAAGAAAGGTGGAGGAGGGAGAGAAGGTGGGGGAGGAGGAGAGAAGGTGGGGGAGAGAATGTGGGGGGGGAATAGAAGGAGGGAGAGAAGTAGGGGGAGGGAAAGGAGGAACAGGAAAGGAGGGGGAGGAGGGAGAGTGGGAGAGAAAGAGAGGGGAAGGGAGAGAAAGAGAGAGGGAGAGAGGACAGGGGAGAGAGAAAGAGGGTGAAGAAGGGGACAAGGGAGGGGGGTAGAGGAGGGGGAAGAGAAGGGGGGATAGATAGAGAGAATTGGGAGATAGAGAGGGTGGCAGAGAGAGAAGGTGGGGGGAGAGAGTAATTGGGGGAGAGAGAATAATTGGGGAACGAGAGAGTAAGTGGGGGGGAGAGAGTAAGTGTGGGAGGGAGAGAAAGTGGGGCAAAAGAGGGAGGGTGGGGGAGATACGGGTTGAGGAGAGAGAGAGGGTGCAGGAGAGAGAAGATGGGGGAGAGAGATGGTGGGGGGAAGAGAGGGTGAATGCGAGAGAGAGAGAGAAGGTGGAAGAGAGAGAAGGTGGGGAAGAGATAGAGAGAAAACGGGGGCAGATAGAGAGAAGATGGAGGGAGGGAGTTAAGATGGGGGAGATAGAGAAAAGGTGGAAGAGAGGATGGGGGAGATAGATAGGGTGCAGAAGATAGAGAGGGTGGGGTAGATAGAGAGGGTGGGGTAGATAGAGAGGTAGGGAGAGAGAGGGTGTGGGCTGGAGATAGAGAAGGTGGGGGAGAGAGAGAAGGTGGGAGGAGAAAGACAGAAGGTGGGAGGAGTAAGACGGAAAGTGGGAGGAGAAGGTGGAGGAGAGAGAAGGGGGAGAGAGAGTAGGTGGGGGAGAGAAAAGGTAGGGGGGGAGAGAGAAAAGGTGGGGGGGGGGTAGAGAGTGGTGGAGAGAGAAGGTGGGGGAGATAGTGAAGGTGGGGGGAGAGAGAGAAGATGGGGGGAGATAGTGAGGAGATGGGGGAGAGTGAAGGAGGGGAGGGAGACGGTGGGGGAGAGAGGGTGGAGAAGAGAGAGAAGTTGGTAAAGAGAAAGACAGGTGGGAGAAGAAAGACAGCAGGTGGGAGGAGAAAGAGAGAAGGTGCAGGAGAGAGAGAAGGTGGGGGAGAGAGAAGGTGGGGGAAAGAGTAGGTGGGGGATAGAGTAGGTGGGGGATAGAGTAGGTGGGGGATAGAGTAGGTGGGGGGGAGAGAAGGTGGGGGGAGAGAGAGAAGGTGGGGGGAGAGAGAGAAGGTGGGGGAGGGAGAATGCGGGGAGGGAGAGAGAGAGAGACAGAGACAAAGAGTGGCGGAGAGAGAAGGTGGGGGAGAGATAAAAAAAAGGTGGGGGAAGAGAAAAGTAAAGGAGGATGTTGATACTTACGTTTTTAATTAGATAAATCAAACTTGTCATTTTTATGAACATTAGTAATTTTGATTACTGCAACCCGTGCAAATCCAGGCACTTTAGCTACTGTTACAAATTGAGTTGAAACTGCATAGCTTTTTTTACATCAAGTTATGAATTAAAGTGTATAGCATATATTATTGTAGTGACTTGTGGTGGGTATCACAATACTATTTTTCTGCAGTGCATGGAATTCTTCAAGAACAGTTACTTCTTTAAAGTGCTTACTGTCTCATTTTGGGATTCAAAGCACAAGGATCTTGTGTCAAGGAGGAGGAGGATTATATCTTGTCTCAAGGCAAATGAAAGTGACATTTGATATATTACTACATACAGTATTTTGCTTATGTTTTCATCAATTATAACTTGTTAAAAATGACATAATAGATTTTCAAAAGCAATAATAACCGAAAAAACGACACAAGATAAACTGTTTATCACACTTCATAACATGCAACAGGTCACCCCTTTCTAGATGCATCTACTGATACTTTGCAATGCACAAAATGATGCCGAAGGCGATGCATGCAATAAATTCTTTTATTTGTGCAAGTTTTGCTCCAAAAACTGCCTTTTCACTGGCAATGTCACAATAAGTTGATATGGTTTAAGTTATTTTACCAGTGGTCACCATAGTGACTGTTAAAAGTGTCAATCTTGTTCTCAGTTTACAAATTATTTATTTTTATTATTGTAATCTTTCAATAAACTTGTTTTATGTTCCCTACAATAACGTATCTTTCTGTTATTTAGGATGTAGCACTTACAGTAGATAGTGCTTGATTTTTAAATTCTAGATTTTGGGGGACAAACATTCCCTTACGGAAGGGTTTTTCCCTACAAAACCATTGAATAATGAACAATATTACAAGTGGCATAGAATTCCCAGTGTGGTCTACAGTTGCGTACATTTCTGTACATAATGTTGCACCTTTGCAGTGGCAGAGGTCTGTGAATTCCTCCTGCCCCATTACACAGAGTTAAAAAAAAAAACACTATATTTGATTGCACTGTAAACATTAGTCCTTTCCTTGATGGGATGGGCAGAAATGCACACTGATGCAAACCCCTTCAGAAATTAAACTGGTAAGACTGTAATAAACAATTAAGAGGCAACATAGCTCAACTACTACTTGAAAACCAAAACACAAATACCAATGCAACTTATGTCAGTTTGCAATAATGGGATTTACCATCTACTGTATTGCACAAAATATTGCTGATTTTAAAATACTCTCAAACGATAAAATACAGCCACCCTAAACCACATTGAGGTTCGACGATTTGAGAAAGAGTCACCCAGTGTAAAGAACAGTGCAATAGTAAAGGTACAATGTCTAAATAGAATGCATGACTGGAAGAGCACTTCTACAACGGAAACACAGTACAGGCATACCCCGGTGTAATGACACTCACTTTAAGTAAACTCGCGAGTAAGGACATATCGCCCAATAGGAAAACGGCAGCTGTCAGCACGTCCTGAACAGCAATACGACTCACTACCTGTACCGAAGCTGTGTACAAGCGGGGAGACTATAGAGCCTGTTACAAATGCGTTATTTACATCAGTTATGCACGTATATGACGATTGTGGTACAGTACATGCATCGATAAGTGGGAAAAAGGCAGTGATTCACTTTAAGTACATTTTCGCTTTACATACATGCTCTGGACCCATGTACGTTAATGCGGGGTATGCCCGTACAATTCTAGCTTTACCACAGTAAATGTTACTTAGTTGTTGCCAAATGCTGTCACTTACAGAATCATTTCTCTATTTATAGAAGCCAAAAATGCAATGGCAATGGAAGGGGAAAAAAATCACATAAAAACAGCTTTACTTTATTTAGCACAATTGTAATTATTACGTTCTATTGAGTCATTCTTTTAGACACACTACCAAAATCATTTCTAGAACTTAAATCAACATCAATTCTAACTCTAGCATTTATTCTCCAAAAAATAATTTCATAAAGAAGAATTATTTATTTACAGATGAATATCTAGAATGCTTCTTTAGTGGTCCTCTACTGAACCAAATAGTTTGTCGTTCAAATAAACATGTGTTGTGATATTCTGGCTTGTGTGAATGTTTCCAATGTTTGTAATAAAGCTGTTTTTCTTTTTCTGTATAGGCAATGAAGAAAATGGCTTCTAATAAATATATGGTGTACAACGGATTATAATAAAAGCAAATCAATTACTATATATCTATTTCCTCCATCATACTCATATGCCTATTTTTCAGTTTACTAGACATTTCTCGCCCATCTCCAATATAAGGCCAGATTCAGTAGTTAGCAGGCAAGATTTATCCCCAAAATAGACAAAAACCTAGTGAAGCCCTGTTTACTTAAAGCAGTCTACATGGATCACCATTTTTGTTTTAATTTCATTTTTACATTAGTTTCTTTTTGCATCTTCCAAAGCTGCTGTTATTAAAATATGATGATTTGTTCACTAGATGTAAGGGTTTGATATATTACTTAGTTAAAATTAAGGTATCCCCAGAGCCTAAAGCATACCTTAAAATAGAGGGGTGCAAACTTTTTTCCCTGTGCCCCCATGCCGGTGGTCACCTCACCCCGCACCCTCCCTCACCCCCACTTACCTCGGCTCCGGGGTCATGACATCACGTTTCCATAGCAACGTGACGTCACATGACCACGCGACATCATTTGACGCCGCATGTGGAGAAAGGGTAAGTAAAGATTTACAGAGGCCCTGCAGCTCCCCAGGCACTTAATTTAAGTAAACTAATCCCCCCTGGGGGTCACGCCCCCAGTTTGCGCACCGCTGCCTTAAAACTATAACTCATTAGCAAGTCCAGTGGTCATGAAGGAATGCAATAGTGCAAAGTCTTGTAAAAGGCAAATTTCCTTCAAGAGGACCTCCCAATAAAAAGGAAAAATGTAGCAAGGATTAAGATAAAGAATAGATATACTTTGAGAGAGCTTCAACGACTTCAGTTAAGGATGTCTCCCCCTTGGGACCAGATGCCATTCAATTACAAATGGCCACCAGGCCTTGGATTTAGGACGTGCAGTAAGCTAAAGATTTTTCTTTTTCGTTAGTGCTTTTGGATTCCACTTTATTGGGCGAAGGGGTGGCAAGAGAGAATTATTTGTGAAACCCACTGGAATTACATTTAAATATTTTTGGGGACACGGGGCAAGGAATGACTTAAAGGTGTATTTCCTCTAGACCTTTTTTTTAAATTATTTTAAAATAAATACAGCAGTTCCTTTTATGCAGTTTAGTACAATTATCAAAGCTTCCAATCAATCGATTCTCCTGTGAGTGATCGGCGCTGATCCTGAATCTCATGGCACCCAATATGGCCGTCTATTTCAAAAGAGGAAGTACTGTGGATTCCTAAATGGTTGCCATAGCAACCCAAGGAAGCTTAGAATACATACAAAAAATATTCAAGAGGGCGTAAAGAGTGATTTTTTTTAAGCAATAAGTATTATCAAATACTAAACATTTAATTTAAAAAAACACAGGTAGTATTTTGAATGAAACACTGAAGTTAGTGGGTGTCCTCTTCAGGAACAGTGTAAGTAAAGGAAGGTTGACCCCATGTTTGCACTAAAGCTGAGTCCCTGCTGGCGCTGAGCTCGGTATGCGCTTGGCACGCTTACCTTCTGCAATGTGTATCAGCACATCCCCTCTCCCGCTGTGCTTGCGCGCTCATGCGCGTGCACACACGCTCTCCCAAGCGTTGTGCTTGGGGAGACAAGGCAGAGATACTTTGGTGCTGAGAGCCGGGTCACATGACCCTGCTCTGACAAATGGGAAGTGAGAGGGCGTGTTCTACTCTCCTGTCACACACACAATGACACTGAATTCAGCAGAGAGAAGTGGTGTCGGGGGAGAAGGGAGAGAGAAAGAGAGAGGGGGAGAAGGGAGAAAGAGAGAGGGGGGAGAAGGGAGAAAGAGAGAGGGGGGAGAAGGGAGAGAGAAAGAGAGGGGGAGAAGGGAGAGAGATAGGGGAAGAAGGGAGAGAGAGAGAGAGAGAGGGGAGAAGGGAGAGAAAGAGAGGAGACGGGTGAGAGAGAGGGGAGAGAAAGCAAGGGGGGGGAGAGAGAGGGGGGCCGGGAGAGAGAGCGCGGGGGGGCATGGGAGAGACAGCGCAGGGGGTACGAGGGAGAGAGCCCGGGGGGGGGTGGCAGGGAGAGAGAGGGGGGCCAGGAGAGAGCGCGGGGGGGGGGGCATGGGGGAGAGAGCGCGCAGGGTGGGAGAGAGAGCGCGCAGGGGGGGGAGAGAAAGAAAGAGAGAGCAATGGGGGGGGGAGGGAGAGAGCAATGGGGGGAGAGAGATGAGGGGGGAGAGAGAGAGAGAGATACACAGGAACACAGACAGCCCCTATACAGCCAATGACACACACCCTCCAGTAGTAGCCACGCCCCCCTCTCCCTCACCCCCCCCCCCCCCTGGCATTTGCATTTGGGGGCATTGGCAAATATAACTGGTGAGCAGCTATAGTAGTTATGAAGGTAAGCATTGTGCTCGTCTTAAAGACTATTGTGGTTACTATGGGGTTAACAGAAGCATCTGCAGCATATTCAACTTCTGTAGCCATGACACCACGTACATTTGACATTACAATATGTTCCTGGCATCTTCGCAAAAGAAGTGAGCCACAGCAACAGACTTGGAAATTGGAAGAAAAACATTGAGGCCATGGGCCACTTTATCATAATGATCATACACGTTTGCCAAGTATCACATGCATTTAGCCTACCATTTCTCCATTCGTCTGTGCAGATATCCTTTTTTATAGAATATATGTACGAGTTTATAGAATACTTGTATGAGTTAATAGAATACGTGTATCAGTTTATGGAATATGTACCATTGTGAGATGCGAGGTAAAAACAAAGCACTTAAAAAAAAATATTTTAGTGTATAGAAGTCAAATATATTGGTTGATGTTGCATTTTATATTAATGTAAGGGTTTCTGTCAATATGACTGAACTGATGGCCTCTTTTAGCTCATTATAAATATGCTCATTCCATATGCTATTAGAAACTGAAAATTATTTCACTTCATTAGACATAAGGTACCAAATAGAAATCTATTCTTCACTTTACACCAGAGGCACATTCAGAGGCATTTTCTAAAAAGTTGCATATTGCAATGTGTATCCTCTCTCAAAATTTAAATTGGCAACTCTATAGGTTTTCCTTAAACTAATTTGGCAACATGGTAAATAAATTTTTAAGAGATAATCAGTTGAACTCATTAATGACTTCAGCTTTCATTCATCATTTGATAGAAAGTAAAAGGTATACATGATTTTAATTATCCGGACATAGGCTGGAGCAATGAGATTAGCATTACAACTAAAGGAAACAGATTTGTGGGGGTGCTAAAAGACAATTACATGACACACATTAAAGGATTTAGCAATATCAAACAATATAGAAGTAATAACAAATATGCAAGTCCGTGAACATTTGGGAAATAGTGATCATAACATGGTCTCATTTAAAATAAATGATCAAAAACCATATTATATGGGTTTAACAAAGTCTTTACTTTGTAGAAAGGCAGATTTAAATAAACTGAGTAACAAACTACAAGGAATAAATTGGGATGACATTTTTGTAGGAAAAAATGTGGAAGATAAATGGTCAGTCTTTAAAACATTCTTAAAAAAGCACACTTAGGCGTGGATCTTTTGGGTAATAAATATAGAAGAAACAAGTCTAAGCCAATGTGACTAAATAAACAGGCAGAAGGGACAGAGGCATAATGTCAAAATTATAAGGAATTTAACAAAAGTTGCAAAAGGGCAATCGGATTAGCAAAAAAATAAAATGAAAAAAGGATGTCAAGAGAATGTAAATTCAATCAACCCCCTATTTGCCTCAGATTAACACCCACTGCTGAGGTGGGGGCCTTAGCCCTCAATCTCTATACTTTATTCAAACGTGGTCCTAGATCAGACACAAGGGAGGCAAACTACAGCAATGTCAGTTTTACAAAGGTATTTATAAAGTAATTAGAAATGGATGCACAGGTGCCTTAGAATCCTCAAAAAAACAAGAAATTCTTATGCACTCGGCTCCTCCACGGCAATAAAAAATTCCAAGGGGATGTACAAGATTACAGCATAGAAAGCATTAGGAACTGGGAGGCCCAGAAGTTACAACATATACAACGTCATGAGAAAATTGAGCATGGGGCAACAAGACCTAAGCCCTTCACTGATTATCAAAAATATAACAAACATCAGGATAGCCATAGATCTTCTTACCCTGACTAGAGAAGCACTAATATCCAATATCATGACAACACACCAGGTCCCAAGTACCGTCATACACCGAAAATAAATAGTAGATATCATCCATTAACATTGGAAGATTCAAGGGTTGAAAGACACGTTACTGATAGTATCAGAAAAGCTGATAGGTCTTGTTTAGAAGAAACTAGGGGGGCCAGACCTAAGGTACACACTACCGAAGCCTCCCCCCCCCTCCCCCATGCATCCCCAGTTCCTTTTTTAGAAAGAGAAAAACAGGCAAAAACAAAGGGTCGGGTAAACCAAGGGAGGGACAATCGACAATCAAGGTCCTTAGGAGACAGACTTCAAGAGGAGACGCACCAGCTAAGGAAGATGCAGTTGCTCCAAACACAAAAAGAACTGAAAAAATTAGAAAAAGAGGTTGCCGAGGGGGTAAAAAGATTCAGCAAAAAGAAGAAGCAGAGCAAGAAAAAAAAAGCAGAGCCAAAAGTATCTTAAATCTATCCACGCACACCCTAAACCCAATACAAACTGGTATCTTAGAGAAGGGTTTATCTTTTGACCCCACAAGTGGTCCTGTTCTCTATGATTTGTTCATTGACCTGCATAGATTTACATGAATGCTTACGCTTAAAAGACACTTTCTAAAACATAATAACAACAACACCGTACCTCTCTTTGATGCAGGATTCAATCTAAGAGAACATGAATGCCTGGAAGGGTTGGTTGCACTATTAGAGGAGAATGAGGGGCCAGACGAGCAGGATCATGATACAATAGGGGTCAAGCAAGATGTGGGTGTAAGACACTCAAGATTCAAACCTAACTCATCATTTTATCTGCCCAGTGCAAGGGTAAAACATTGATGTATTTCACCAGTTGTTTTTTAAAGATTTTAAAACACTCTGTGAGTCACAGAAGAAGACAGTTCTCAATATGACCAAAAAAGAAGCCCTGGAAGAATTTAGGAAGAATTACAACTTGGCTATACGTCAGGCAGATAAACAAGGTGGTGTGGTGGTCCAAGACAAAGTGGATTACATTAGGGAAGCGATGAGGCTCGTTGCGGATCCTGAGTCATACCTAGCACTCAATTCAGATCCCATTTTTTCACATTCAAGAAATCCTTATCTCAATATACAAAACTGGCGACACACAAGGCCCAGCGAAATGTTTTATGAAGGCTACTAGCATAGGCCCCAAAGCCTCATTTCATGCAATAGAGAAAGGTCTGATGCTCTTATGTTCTTTTCTGATAAAGATTGTGCTCATTCCTCGATGGGTTCTGCAGTAGCATCCTAGTGTGCTTGAAAACGAGTGTGCCTGCATAGCGGCAAGCCATAATGATTGTGTGCGGTCGTGCCTGTCTGGCGGTGTAATTGCGTGCTGTCATTCTGGCATGCCGATGCACCTGTATGTTTAGCTAAATGTAGCTTCATCAGGGAGCTTCATCAGGGGTGTACCCACACGTATAGTGTGGGGGGGCTTATATCCTTAAGGCAGTGGTGCTCAAAGTGGGGGGCACGCCCCCCGAGATATTCTGGGGGGCGAGGTGGTTACAGAGGCCCTGTGCTTTTCCCCCATGCATTTAAATGAAATGCCGGGGGAGGCGCGAGGTCTCTGTAAATCTCTCTTACTTGGTCTGAGCTGCCTCTTCGGCGACACGTCACCATGACAACGCAACATCAAAAGACGCCACGGTATCAACTGGCAACGCGTCACAGGACGTCATAAGCTCAGAGCCGGTAAGAGGAGGGGGCGGGAGAGGGGCGAGAGATGACGGGGGGAGGGGGCGCAAACAGAAAAGTTTGCGCACCCCTGCCTAAAGGGTTGATGACATCAAACCAGAAATAAAAATACTTATTTATACATCATTAACTATTTATAGTTATAGGAAGTATAATCACATACTGTGCTTGATATAGATACATTTAACCCATAAATCTAGTATAATTTAACTCTTCATTCAATCAACGTGGTGCTACTGTGTTCAGAACAAATATCCATCTACTCATGTTGCAATAACAGATTCCCCATATATCTTCCTCTGATACCCATAAAAAAATGTTTTAAAATTGCTCTCAACATTCCGGATGTGACCACCTTTATGAAAGCCGAAGTTTTAGCAGTTTGCTGGTCTGGAGCATTCAGGTGTGTGTTAACACAATGCCAAGGAGGAAAGACATCAGCAATGATCTTAGAGAAGCAATTGTTGCTGCCCATCAATCTGGGAAGGGTTATAAGGCCATTTCCAAACAAAGTCCATAAAGTCCATCATTCTACAGTGAGAAAGATTATTCAAAAGTGAAAAACATTCAAGACAGTTGCCAATCTTCCCAGGAGTGGACGTTCCAGAAAATTCACCCCAAGGTCAGACCGTGCAATGCTCAGAGAAATTGCAAAAGACCCAAGAGTTACATCTCAGACTCTACAGGTCTCAGTTAGCATGTTAAATGTCTCCCTCCTGCAGAGCATCCTGAGCCTCCGCTACATCACCACCACCACATGCTGATTGTTCCTCTGCCGAAGGTAGAGCAGTAAGAGCAGCAGCATGGGTTCTGTTTGGCTTAACAGAGAGTGAGGTAGAGACAGGGACACTGATTCAAAATCTGTTAGAAAGCTCCACAACACACTAGAACTGGTTGCCTGCACTAACATCCCTGTCTCCAGGCTGACCTGCATGCACCTGCCAAACGTGCTGTTACATGTCCTGCTCACACATCTGTCCAAACAGATGTGCTTGGGCAGAGGACACTGCCGAGACAGAATTGGTTTAGGATGATGACAGAGGAAGCAGTTAAGTATGATGATTTGCTTATTTTATCTAATACATAGCTGCTTCTGTGAGTGAGGCTCGAGGTGGAATAATTACCTCCTCCAAGCTCAACTTGGCCACAACGTGTTCCATTGACACGGGCTGTATAGCAGCAGCAGCAGCAGCAGCAAGGGCTGACGCCACATCAACTGCTGCTGAGGTTCTTATTCCTGCTGCTCTAACAGAGCATCTTGAGCTAGAAAACACTGTCCTCAGTTTTCAAGGAGGGATAAAGTAACTCATTAAAATAAAATAAAATCTCTCTCTTGCTTCCTGTCTGCGCCTACCTATACCAAGCTAGCTATCTACCTTGGTCCCTGCTCGCTCGCTCGCTCGCTCCCTCCTTCCACCACACTGATAGGGTAGAACTGTTGGCTCACCATGTTGTTTTGAGCAACGTTTAAAAAAAAAATCAAAAGTCGCACGGTTACTGTTTTGTCACTGAAAAAAGCAAAATTGTTCATTTTAATCAATTTGAGCTATTACAATACAACTTTGATCTAAATGTTTACAGGCATACCCCGTTTTAAGTACACCCATTTTACGTACACTCGCAAGTACGTACATTTTTTAAAATTGCACCTTACCCCCTGTGTGCGTACGCGGGGGGCGGCGTGCGCATGCTGCGGCGGTGTGCCCTCTCTTCCTCTCCACGGCTCTTCCTTTACCCGGCTCCCCCAGCTCTTCCGTTCCCCGTCTCCCCCAGCTCTTCCTTTCTCCGGCTCGACCTCTCCCCGGCTCTTCCAATCACCCCCCCCTCTCCCCGGCTCTTCCGATCACCCCCACCCCTATCCCCGGCTCTTCCGATCACCCCCCCCCCTCTCCCCGGCTCTTCCAATCACCTCCTCGGCTCTTCCGATCACCCCCCCGAGCCCGCTCAGAGCCGTGCTCTAGCGTGCGTGTGCCGTCGCTTACTGCCATGCTTCCGCTGCCCGCAACCTGTACGCTGCTTGAGGTAGGGGAAGAAAGGGAGGAGGGACATGCAGGGGGGGGGGGGTGATGTGAGGGACATGGGGGTGATGTGAGGCACTTCGGTGGGGGTGAGGTGAGGGACATGGGGGGGGTGAGGTGAGGGACATGGGGGGTGAGGTGAGGGACATGGGGGGGTGATGTGAGGGACATGGGGAGTGATGTGAGGGACATGGGGGGGTGAGGTGAGAGACATGCAGGGGGGGATGTGAGAGACATGCAGGGGGGGATGATGTGAGGGACATGCGGGGGGGATGATGTGAGGGACATGCAGGGGGGATGATGTGAGGGATATGGAGGTGATGTGAGGGACATGCGGGGGGGGGATGATGTGAGGGACATGTAGGGGGATGATGTGAGGGACATGCAGGGGGAGTGATATGAGGGCGATGCAGGGGAGGGTGATATGAGGGGTGCTGAAGGAAATAAAGGAAATATGATGATAATTTTACCCGTGTGGCCTGATTTTTTTAAAATATGTATGGGGGGGGGGGGGTCTTAAAAATGTATTGAGGCGGTGTGGGTCTTTTAAAAATGTATTAAGGCGGTGGGGTTCTTTTAAAAATGTATTGAGGCGGTGGGGGTCTTTTAAAAATGTATTGAGGCGGTGGGGGTCTTTTAAAAATATATTGGCGGGGGCATTTTTAATATCTATTGGCGGGGTGGGGTTATATTTATTTAGAGGGATGGTTTTTTTTTGGTATGTATTTTGTGGGGGCACTAGTAAGAAAAAATCAGCTGACATTAAAGATTTTCATTCTATAAAGCCTACTGTATCTATTTTGGTTACAAATGCATTGTTTACATCAGTTATGCACGTATATGATTTTTGCAGTACAGTACATGCATCGTAAAGTGGAAAAAAAGTAGTGCTTCACTTTAAGTACATTTTCACTTTACATACATGCTCCGGTCCCATTGCGTATGTTAAAGCGGGGTATGCCTGTATATGTTTTAAGAACTTTTTAAAAAGGTAGAACGAAAATGCAGACATACGAATCTAGCAAGTTCGCACACACCCAACAAAGACCTCAATGGCATGAAAGCATTTTGGAAGACATATTTCTGTTCAAAATCCCAGCTAGTGTACAGATGTCAGTTAAAATCTCACCCCCTAAAAACCACCATGAAAATCATTTTGTTTTTCATGAACAGGTAGACTTGCTTATTTTTATATGCCATCCAGTGAAACTGCACTACAGGTTAGTCTCCTCTTACAATAAACCTACAACATATATGGCGCTCCAACTATACCCCATTAGATTTAATTAATAAATGTAAGACACATAAATGTGATATTAAGCGCAAACCAATAAAATAAAAAAATAAAAAAGTGTTACTTGCAAATATACTACAGTAAACGTGAATAATGTGTAATGTTCTAATGAGTGTACTGTTAAGGAAAAAAAGGAGGCTAATAAGGGGAGTAAAGGGCACGGGAACAAAAAAAATGAAAATATATATTTTAAAAAGTGTATGAAAAATGTAAAAAAATTAATAAAAAAGTGGAAAATGTGTGAAAAAATAAAATAAAATGTTATATATAGAAAAATCGACAAATTCCATAGGTAAATCCAGAAAAAGGTATTGGCGTAAAGGCTGCTTTTCTAGGAGATAAACCATATCCATAAAGATTGTCTAAAAAGAAAAAGTGAAAAGCGCACACTCCATGGTATAATAAAAAAAAACAAGTGTGTTCTTTAATATATATTAAAAAAGACAATGCTCACTATGGGCCTCATGCAGAGAGCAGCGCTATTCAGAATTGGAGAGGGGGAAAAATTTTAGCTTTATTTGGAGTTTTTATCTCCATATGCAGAAAGGGCATAAAACTGCATTAACAAGCCTTTCTGCATATGGAGAGTTTCAACCAGCGCTATAAGCGCTGTTTTTCCCCTCCACCGGCCGCAGAGCGCCAGCTGCTTGGTGGAGGGGAAAAATGTTGAAAATCACGCCATTTTTTGGGCGCGAACAGCCACTAGATGGCGATCGCGGCTCTCTGCATACGGCAGGGGAAAAAAATTGAAGAGATTAGAAACTCTCCAGCCGCGTGGCGAATTTCAAGGGGAAAAAAAAAAAATGGCGCTTTTTTTAAAACTTGCCTGTTTCGGCTGTTTAAAGCTCCATTTTCGCCAGCTAATGGCGAGATTCCTTTTAGCGCTGCTCTCTGCATGAGGCCCTAAATGAGACAAAAAGGGTTAAATCACAATTGATTGTAATAAAGCAGCAGGTTAAATCTCACATGTGATAGTAATAGATACAGGGTTTCCACATTAACCCAGATAATTTGAGAAATATGAGCTGCTGAGTAACTAACTCTCTCCACTGATTTAGTGAAATCAGCTGTTAAAGTCCTGAATAGAAACAAGCAGGGAGAGTAAAGCAGTATGCTGATAAAGTCCCACAATGATCAGCACACGAGCTTCATGCACACCACAATACCTCTCAATATGTTATACTGTAAGGTCACCTCACCTGAACTGGACTGCACACCGTTAGGTTAAACACGAACTGTTCTGATAATGAATATTGAGTCCTTTGGGGATCTTAACTGCTAGACAGGTAACTCAAGTAAAAGGATATAATCCTCTAAACTCACTGCAATTCCACTATGAAAAGTCACAGGACTACATTAGTAGGTACCTCTTCAATATGTTCACCTAAAATAGAAATCAGTTTTTAACAAAGCCCAAAGTTTAATCAAATTTTTTTTAAATTGTCCTTGCAGATTGGCTCACTTAGTAGCAAAAAACGTTCGATCTTTTGTAAAATTATTTTTATTGTTAACTTTTTTTTCTCTATTGATTTGGGGTTTATTGATTCGAAGGTCTCTATATAGTGCAGACACTTTTAAATACGATTCTTCTATAAGGGTGGGTTCATAACCTTAAAGGATGCTTTTATTCTTCAAGAATAAAATTGTTCATGAAAATCAATATCTTGAGACCAATTTTGTCTAAGGTCGCTTGAACTGAACAAAGGGGGATATTGCTCAACCATTTCTTGTGATGGTTATTATTTGCATGTAGATAGCCGTTAGTAGCAACTGTCCTGGTATGAACATTGGTATACTATGGTATAACAAATAACAGAATTGAGGATAGGCTGACACAGATAAAAGTAGATAGGTACTGTATAACACCCTCTAGTAATAGGTGTGTCAGCTGGCGCTCCTACTTAGTGAAAAATAAATATTTACAAAGAAAGGGTTACACAGTGACAAGTGCGAACATAGTACTTAAGGAGTTAATAAAATAAATAAATAATATATAGTCACATCATGTGTTCCCAAATACAGAGTCCAGTATTAGATGAAGTATGGGTATGCTGCTTCTTTACAACCGGAACTAACCTCAGGACCGGTAGGAACTATAGAAAAAAAGACAAAAAAGAGAAAAAAGCGCAAAACCCATAGAGTAGTAAAGTCTGGGCGAAGAAGTCCTTGAAACGCGTAGGGCTGACATTGCTATGGTTGCTGGTGTTCTGCCAAGAGCACTGAACTACTGAGAATACGCGTGACAGATAGAACTCCTGTACGCCGAGTTTGGCGGGGGAGCAAGTGGCTACCCAAAGTCCAACCCCGATTGACGACATACGCGCTGACGTCACGAGTCACCTGACGCGGTAGCGGACACACGCCGCCAATCGAGTGAAGGAGAGAGGAAGAGACACTGAGTACCCCAACCAACAGACGAGTGGACTACTTCTGTTCCAGCGGTCATTCAAAGTACCGAAGTGCCTGAATTTACTTATTCTTCTGTGAGTGTTTATAACCGTTTTTTATTATTCCATAAACAGACTTTACTACTCGATGGGTTTCGCGCTTTTTCCTCTTTTTTGTCTTTTTTATACTATGGTATACTATGGCAGGGGTGAGCAAACTTTTTATGCCGAGCCCCCCTTTTTATCCATGAAATTTCTCGGGCCCCCCTGCCTGATGTAATCAAAATCCCATGAAAAAAAACCCTTTATTAAACGGTATACAATGTAAATACAAATATGTCTAAGGCCGCGCATATAGTGCCCGCGACGTCACCCGTCGCCGCTAGCGAAAGTTGTATTTCGCTTTGCGGCGGCGGCGTGGGCGACCAGGCCATTGATTGGTTCAGGGGCTGTCATATGAGGCGACAGCCCCTTAAAAATCAAATATTGCCAGCTTCAAAAAATCGCGTCGCCACGTCACGCTTACTATAAGCGCACGCGGCGGCGCCAATGCATTTGTTTTCGGGCGACGTTGCGTCGCCTGCACTATAAGCGCAGCCTAAATACTTACATACTTCAACAGCTCGCTCTTGCAAAATTAGGCTGCGTCCACGCTGCCGCTGAGAGCGGTGACATCACCAACTCTCCAAGCATGAGCACAGGGTGTCCTGCATAATTTTGCAAGCACGAGCGGGGAAGTGTTTACACTTTTTTTTATTATTTCTGTACATTCATAGTATGATTGATATATTGGCAGCCTACCCTCACACTTGAAGAGGATCGCAGCGAAGCAGGTTGCCAGCGGAGGAGAGCAGGACCACAGCGCTATTGTAGGCAGACACCGGAGGGAGGGGCGTTTGACATCACAGCGCTGGGGCGTGCTCCTCCGCGTACCTCCGAATCACGTGGCCCCACCTGCACTATTCTATTTGGCCGCCCGCGCGCGCACATCTTTTTCGCCTGCACAACCAGGTTTTGCTGCACGCGCCCCGCCTAAATAATCTTGCGCCTGGGGCGTCCCCCCCTCAGTTTGTGCAACGCTGCATTCAATCACAACACCCACAACCAACACACACACTCAATCACAACACACACACACACACAACACACACTCAAATCACAACCAACACAGCACACACTCAATCACTACACACACACAGTCACAACCAACACTCAATCACTACACACACACAGTCACAACCAACACTCACATAATCACAACCAACACACACAACACTCAACCACAACACACACACACACAGACAACCAACAGGCACAGCACACACACACACACACACACACACACACACACACACACACACACACACACACACACACACACACACACACACACAACAGTCCATATATATACACACAAACACACACACACATACATACATATACACACACACATACACACAACACCCACTCAAATCACAACCAACACAGCACACACTCAATCACAACACACACACAGACAACCAACAGGCACACACACGCAAACACACACACAACAGTCCATATATATACACACACAAACACACATATATACACACACACACACATATATACACACACAAACATACATATACACACACATATACACACACACATACATATACACACACACACCCACTCAAATCACAACCAACACAGCACACACACATTTCTACATATACACACACATTTCTACATATACACACACATTTCTACATATACACACACATTTCTACATATACACACACATTTCTACATATACACATATACATACAAAACACACACACACATATACATATACACACACATATACATATACACACACATTTCTACATATACACACATTTCTACACACACACACACACACACACCTGGTGGGTAGGGGGAGAGAGTAACTAAACCTGCTCAGGTCCCCCCATGTGCTGCTGAAAACGGGCGGGTAAAAGACAGGAGGAGGAGAAGGGCTTGTCTGTGTGCAGGGAAGGCCCCGCAGCAAGGCCCCGCCCCCTCTGCAAGACACAGCAGAGAACTGGAAGCAGCCTCTGCACGGAGCTTCTGGCCGCCCGCCCCCAGGTTTCTCCACACGCAGCCTGCGCCCCCCCTACATAATCTTGCGCCCCCCCGAGGGGGCGCGCCCCCCAGTTTGCGCACCGCTGTACTATGGTATACTATGGCTGTTTCATTGATGATATTCCCCCCCTCCCATTGCCTGATGAAGTCACTGTGACAGGTGACAAAAAACATTGGGACATATGACTTACTTTCTGCTGATCCAATGGAGTGACATCATCACATGCAGATCGAAGGGAGCCTTTGAAGAACGTAAGGACTATTTAAATCAACTGTCCTGTGACTTTTCATCGTGAAATTGCGATGAGTTTAGGGGATTATATCCTCTTTCTTGAGTTACCTGTCTAGCAGTTTATATCCCCAAAGGATCACTGCTTGTTTCTATATGGGACTTTAACAGCTGATAGCACTACATTAGTGGGAGAGTTGGTTACTCAGCAGCTCATTATTTCACAAATTATCAAGGACAATGTGGTGGCAACCCTTTATCTATTACTATCACATGTGAGGTTGAACCTGTTTCTTTGTTACAATCAATTGTGATACAGTATAACCCTATATATTGCTACTGTCTACAATTACCCATTTTTATCAGTTCAATATTCATTATAAATGTGAATGAGGCTGAAATCTTCTAGAGTCCTATTCACAGCACTACTTTAAGGCATATTAAACAAGGAGTCTTAGTCAGAACTGCACATTAAAAATAAATGTATATTAAAAGCATAGCCCTGCACCTGGTTCTGTCAATTTTGACTAAGAGCCTCAGTTATGCCATAGAAATAGGAGCCGTTCAATTTAAAATCTTAAACAAGAGTTATGTTTCCTTTGTGGGAAGGAAATAAATTGTCTAGCTGGTACAGGAACTTACAGTATGTGCTTTTACTGCATCCTTACACTCTTGTAGCAAGACAAATCAGTTAGTCTGGTCGCTCCTTTCATTCATAAGTTCCCTCATGTTATTTCATTAAGCATGTGAGGTCTTACAGAGTTCCTACAAACAGTTTAATATTGCTTGACCTCAATATCTATATACAGTTATTGGAAAAGGCATAAAACCAAAATAGCAACTTAAAACACCAGTCACCGGGCTGCCTTCCAGCTGCTTCACTTACTGAACTACTATTCACATTTTCAATCATTACAAGTTGTTACTCACACCAATTTTTTTTATTATGTTCTTCCTTTTTATACTCCAATATTTGCATTTCAATTAGTTCTGTCATATCCTTTCACCATTTGAAAAGCTTTTCCTTATAAATCTCCATTCAATGTTACACTCCTAACTAAAGAACACCTGCAGCTTTAACCATACCATGTTCTTCATATTCCTGTTTCTTATTTAACAAATACAGGTATTTTAGAAAGACCAATTGAAAAAAGCATTCGGAAAATACTTGAAAATAGCACAGTACCTTAAAACACATTTTAATACAAGAAAAACATAATTTATATTTCCATATAATAAATAGCTGGTTATATGAGGAAATGGGCGGATTTTGAGGGCGGATTTGGATCCGCAGCGGATCGGCCGGTTCTTTTGGCCCGCCGATTTCAGCAGGTAAATCTCAAAAAGGGCAACATACATTTTGCAGATTTTGTTATTATTATTAGAAATACACTCCGTGGACGGATTTGTAGAATTCAAATCTGTGGATTTAGCAATCTGCCAACGGATTGCTGAATCTGTGGATTGCATTCTACACATCTGTCCATGGGTTGTATCCTTTGGCGGGTTTTGATGAATCTGAGCAGATTAAAACCAACCAAATGCGTTTGCGGATTTTACACCGCGAAAAGGATTTGGGGGGGGGGGGGACGATGCTAGAAAAATCTGCTAAACAGATTTGGACAGATTCGCCCATCTCTAGCTATATGACACGTATCAGAACTGTAATACATGTGAAAAGTAAAACTATCCAATAGAACATGGTACCGATATCTTCATACATAATGGAGGCTTTTTAGCACTTCTTTAAATAAAAGCAATGTTTAAAAATATGTTTTTGAATCCCTTTTAGAAAACAAGCTTTACACTAAGTGAAAAAATTGTAATCAGTTTTTCAACTTAAAAGTTCACCCACGGTCTGGAACTTTTTATTGACCATGTAGAGCAGCGGTGCACAAAGTGGGGGGTGCGCAGGGTTTACAGAGGCCCCCGCGCGCTTCCCGAATACATTTAAATTAATGCCGGGGGAGCTGCAGGGCCTCTGTAAACTTCTACTTACCTTATTTCAGACGCTCCTGGTCACGCGTCGCCATGGCAACGCGGCGGGGTCATGTGACGTCGGGTTGTCGTGGCAACATGACATCATGACGCCAGGATGTCTGAAGCAATGTAAGCAGGGGGGCACGAGGAGAGGGGGACAGATGGCGGGAAAAAAGATTGCGCTCCCCTGATGTAGAGAACCACAGTGCTTAGCAATATGCTGTACAAAATGTTTCATATTAAAGTAGTAACATTATCACGTCATGTTATATATGCTCAAACAGAAACAAAGAATTTCACATTTTGTGCTCAAACAGAATTATTAGACACCAAGTTCTATAAAGAAAGGGCTGCCCTCATCTTTTCAATCATGCTAAATAAAGCAAATCCTGGGAGAATGGCAAGAAATCATAGGCTTACGTGCTCCATACCAGAGACACAGGGATAAGATAGAAGTTTGGATTTTCACTGAGGACTTCATTCAAACCTCATTTAATTGTTCTAAATGCTACATTCTACAATTCCCCATTGATGTGTCTCCTCCTATCCTCCTGTATATACAAATACATCCTCTAAACCCGACTTAGGCTCCGTTTTGATTCATTTATATTCACATACATATTTTTGATCTTATGGTCTGTATCTTCTTGAGCTTATATTCGGTTTTCTATACAGTATGTTACGTGCTCACGTAACAAGAAATTGATTACATTACAGTACTTCCTTTCAGTCAGCATGGTATTTTGTCTGAAATATGTATTGCCGTTTTAAAGGATGCAGTTGACATACACCCATTATATAATCTATCATTTCGTTTATTTATTTGGTGTAGAGATATTCTGTTTCTAATTACAGTATGACAAGTAATTTCGTGGGGAACTCCAGGAAAGTTGAAAGGTTGCCCAAACCAACTTACAAAACAGGAAAAAATTAACTCCATCTGCAAATGACATTTGTTACTAAATGGATTTCCTCCTATACATTGGACATACACACAGTAAAGAAATTCTGGGAAAGAAAACACATGGGATTTTTAAAACAGAAAGTCACTGTCTTGTGCAACATACATTATATGAAACTTTGTCATTGCTCACCGTTAAAGTCAGAAGTTTGCCATAAGTAAGATGTGCTGGGATGTGGTCAGGCTTTGATCTGAGGGACTCCACGTACCAGTGCTCTGCTTCAGACACCTTGTTCAATCGCATGTAGGCTTCTCCTGTAGAAAGATCAGATAAGGGTTCAAGGTAACGAAAATAACACCAGTCATTTATTTAAGTTACAAAGGCACCCTACAGCACTTGTGACAAAGACATTTCTGTAGGAGACGTAGAAAAATAGAGATCCATCTGGATATTAGAGAAATTAAGGTAAAAGGTTGACTCATGGTGGGGAGGATGGAAGGAAGT